>NC_068355.1:193428725-193645368 GCF_020536995.1 Dreissena polymorpha | reverse complement strand
TGACCCTCCCACAATCTTATTCGCTTTCAGTGGGGCCAGTTTCTGTACATCTTCCACTACAAGTTCAGCAAATTTTTATGACCAGATTTCCATATTTGGGAATGTTTATATTTAACTTTTATTGAATGCATGAAACATGTTTTGTTCTGTTTTTGAAAAGCTGAAAATAGCTTGATGTTTGTAAATTGTGAGACATGTTAGATCAAATTGATATATAGAAAAAAACCATTTTGCATTAACTTGTATTGGTAGCTAACAACAACACTTTCCAAATACAAATTTAAGTATTTGGTATTAATATAATTGTGCTATATTTGTTATATCGGATGAAATGCAATTTTAATTATAATGTGTTTATGTTCGTATACTCCAAATAATCATTTTAAATAAGTAAATATAGGGTAATCATGTCTATGGAAAGTATCCGTAGGCATGTTTAATTGCTTGTGTACCTCATATGGATCAGGGTCTTTCTAAATTATTGCATGATTGTTAATGCCTATGTCTGATTGTGTAAATATGTTCAAAGATACTTGGTTAAGAGGATTTTAATATTAAAAGATAAATTAGCATCTTAACTATAACCGGGCATCTTTTGCATTTATTTTAACGTGTTTATATTGTTTGCCTTACCGAGTTTAATATTGTCTATATATTCGTGCGCTAATTTTATTGTGGTTGTTTTGTTAAGACAAAGCGCATATCACTAATGCTGTTGTTTTTGTTTTATGATATATGTAAATATATAAACATGTTTATTTTGTGGTATGTATTTCCCAATCTAAGTGTAATGTTGCATTCTCAATAAAGTACATTGTTATACACGTGGAATAGTATTGCTAAGTGACAATTTGTTGTCGTTACAAATAAAAAACCGCAAGGATGTGTCGTATCAATTTATAGCTTTCCCCTATTGAAACTGGTGTAAAAAACGTGACCTTGAGCTCATTTTGTTTAATGTTAACATGCCAATATATATATATATATATATATATATCATATAGCAAAGAAATTGTTCAAACAGTGTAAAAAATGTGTATCTTATACCCTAGCGCTTTTGACTACACGTCTTCTTCAGGGGTGTAGACTAGATATGAGTTAACGATTCCCCAGTGCGAATGCACAAAAGAGGTTAACTTATTGGCTTTCAGTCTTGTTTTTTTTAGTTATGTGTCGTTTTATTTTTTATGCCCCCCTTCGAAGAAGAGGGGGTATATTGCTTTGCTCATGTCGGTCGGTCGGTCTGTCGGTCCGTCCACCAGGGGGTTGTCAGATGATAACTCAAGAACGCTTGGGCCTAGGATCATTGAAACTTCATAGGTACATTGATCATGACTCGCAGATGACCCCTATTGATTATGAGGTCACTAGGTCAAAGGTCAAGGTCACGGTGACCCGAAATAGTAAAATGGTTTCCAGATGATAACTCAAGAACGCTTATGCCTAGGATCATGAAACTTGATAGGTAGATTGATCATGACTCGCAGATGATCCCTATTGATTTTCAGGTCACAAGGTCAAGGTCACGGTGACCCGAAATAGAAAAAATGGTTTCTGGATGACAACCTCAAGAACGCTTAGGCGTAGGATCATGAAACTTGATAGGTAGATTGATCATGAACTTGCAGATGACCCCTATTGATTTTCAGGTCACTAGGTCAAGGTCAAGGTCACGGTGACCCGAAATAGTAAAATGGTTTCCGGATGATAACTCAAGAATGCTTAGGCCTAGGATCATGAAACTTCATAGGTACATTGATCATGACTCGCTGATGACCCCTATTGATTTTCAGGTCAAAGGTCAAGGTCACGGTGACCCGAAATAGTAAAATGGTTTCAGGATGATAACTCAAGAACGCTTATGGCTAGGATCATGAAACTTCATAGGTACATTAATCATGACTGGCAGATAACCCCTATTAATTTTGAGGTCACTAGGTCAAATGTCAAGGTCACGGTGACCCGAAATAGTAAAATGGTTTCCCGATGATAACTCAAGAACGCTTATGGCTAGGATCATGAAACTTCATAGGTACATTGATCATGACTCGAAGATGACCCCTATTGATTTTCAGGTCACTAGGTCAAAGGTCAAGGTCACTGTGACAAAAAACATATTCACACAATGGCTGTCACTACAACTGAGAGCCCGTATGGGGGGCATGCATGTTTTACAAACAGCCCTTGTTTATTTATTTATTTATGCATATTAAAATTGTGTTATAGACTGACGCCCGTTTATTTATTTATTTATTCATATTAAAATTGTGTTATAGACTGACGCCCGTAATATAAATTATATCGATGTTATAATGAAAAATATTATAATTTGCAGTGAACGTTTTGCATTCAGTATTGGTGTCATATTTATTCTTCGTTTTATGATTATGTACATACACTTATTAAAATTGTGTGTTATAAAATGGCGCTTACAATGTTTATTATATCGATTTAACATTTAAATGATTAAAATGGGAAGTTAGAATTTAGTGTGAAGTTGTGTTTATTTTTATATGTCGTTTTTATATATATATACACATACACAAACATATATATAAATATTTAATATAATATAATGGTCGTCGGACCATTGTGTTTTTGCTTCTATACAAAACAAAATGATATTGTCAAACGAGTGGCCAGATTCGCTGAAGTGTGCTTGTTCAATGCCAGTTTTGTTTCGCAACATATTGTTTCTTACATATACTGCACGTCATCAGGTATGGGGCATTTGCAGTTTTACAGTTGTGGTTACCTTTAATGGACGAAATGGCACTAGATGTGGCTTTGAATGTATTTGATGGCGCATCATGTTGCATATTTTGGGCAACGCATGGTTTTGATTCTCCTAGAACAGCTTCTTCGGGAAGTTGGTGTACTTTTGGCACGTAACAGTATGGGTCTTCTATATGCCAAATGGGCTTTTCAGGAATTATACGTTTAAGCTTGCTTGATTTTTCGATTGTGGTCTAGTGGCGGTCCAATGATGTCTTTTATTTAAGGTAGCCCTGGATGGTAAGTGACCTCAACCGGTATACGAGTGTTTGGCGTTTTGCTTTTGTATTTGAGTAGGTCTTTATATATATATATAAATAAAGCCGCGCTCTAGGGAAAAGTGGTTTATGCACGTGCGTAAATCGTCGTCCAAGATTAGCCAGTGAAGTCCGCAGTAGGCCTAATCAGGGACGACACTTTCCGCCTAAACATGATTTTTGCTAAGAAGATACTTTATTTTACAAGAAAAAAATCATAGAAGACGGAAAGTGGGCATCCATGATTAGCCTGTGCGGACTACACCGGCTATCTGGAACGACATTTTATTGACATGCAATTAAACCCCTTTTCATAGAGCAAGGCCGATATATATTTATGATATGGGTAACAAACAAACAAGTACTTCTTCGACTGTAACAGGAAAACGAACACCGTTGACGTTATGTTGTTCATTGATTAAAGAGATAATTTTATGTCATACCATTGTCCTCTTATTGTATAAACTTTACAAAGTACGCGATTGTTCTGCTCAATAATAAATCAAAACACAATGCGCATTCGATCCCGAACTGTCGGCTGCTAACATTCTCTCCGGTGCGCACGTGCAGAAAATGGACGACAATTAGTCTCACTCACTTTTTTACTTCACATACTTCCGGTCCGCGTTAAACATCTAGAGGGACGCGTGGTTTGTGTGTTTTCAAACAGGCGCTTAATTGGCGTGAATCAAGCGCCTCTAATGCAGTGACCAGAGCGACGCGCTTAATTTGAAATCCAGATTTGCAAGGCTTAATCGATTCCAAAATAAACAAACACGCGGACAGACAAAACATGGAACGCCATTGATAGTCTGTTCACGCGTGCCTTGTACGTATGGCTTACAAATGGAGGAATTTAAATATGAAAATAATTCAGCAGCGATCTTTGAAAACGGGGCTTTATGCATGTGTGTAAAGTGTCGTCCCAGATAAGCCTGTGCAGTCCACCCAGGATAACAAGGACGATACTTTCCGCATTTATTGCATTTTACATTTCAAGGAAGACTTCTTCACGAAATCTAATCAAGGCGTAAAGTGTCGTCCCTGATAAGCCTGTGCAGTCAGCACATGCAACGACACTCTCCTCATTAACGAAAGTTTTCGTTTACAGGAAGTTTTTTTTATCGAAAATCCAGTTCTTGCTAAAAGTGGCGTAACGTAATAACTTAACGGACCTCAAGGCTAATCGGGACGACACTTTACACACATGCATTAGGCCCCGTTTTCCAAGTGCGCGGCTCAAGTGTTTTGTACCTCTTGCCGACGTCAAATTTTGCAGCGGTTATTCCTGAAGTATGCTTGAAAGTATACAAGTTATTTCTGTGTTGTAATGACTTTGATTTAGAAGATGAATACCATTTTAATATGTATATGCCACTGAGTTAAGAAAAACTTATATAAGCCGCTCATTTTATAAAACCCATCTGTATATAATTTCCACAACTTACTAGTTTCATGTGACAAATCAATAATTTATAATGTTTGTAGATTTATTAAAGAAGCTTTTGTTAAAAGAAATACAATACTTAATAATACTGTTCATAAAACTTCAGTACCGCCTTGAAAGAACCTAGTGTTCTTACCATCGATTGTATTTATTAGTATTTTTATTCTTTAATGTTATCTTGTTTTGCCTTGTTTCGAGACAGAGAATAGTATGTGTATTTAAGCATGCAGACAATGTACAATTGTATAAATCTGAATAAACTATCTTTCTGTCTATATGTCTGTCTGCTTTCTTCAAGCCTCAATTCCTATTGGAATTTAAGGGTTTAGATGGAAAAAAATTGATTTGCTTAATTGTTTGCAACACTCTTTGAGGGCACAACCGTGTGTTAACGTTGTTGTTGTTGTCTTTTACAGCAAACCAACTAAACTTCAAGGCATCAGAGAAAACGTAAAGTGCACTGTTAATCTTAAACTCTACTGCTGTAGTGAGAATTCGGCATTCGCTTTGTCATGATCATGAGAAGTACCAAATCAATGTGTTATTATTATTAAGTCTCGTGGCATAAAGATATATCATTGTGTAAATTATATAACCTTACAGCTATAGACCTTTTTGCACAATAAGCAAAAACTGATTAGGGCGCGAAGTAACGTTACTCGCAGAATTCCAGAACGAGGCTGAACGTGTATCCATTCATAATAGGGAACTTAATAAGTATGATAAATTTCGTTTTCTGCAACTGTTTTATACCTCGATAGCATTTTCTAACATTTTATATTAACTTTGTTTGATGTCCCTATCTTGTCGTTGGTATTGTTTAAGTGTAAAACACAAAATTGTTAAAAACTGCCAATTTTTGTTGTATGTTAAAATACGTTCTTTAAAGGGATCTTTTCACGCTTTGGTAAATTGACAAAATCGAAAAAAGTTGTTTCAGATTCGCACATTTTCGCTTTAGTTATGATATTTGTAAGGAAACAGTAATACTGAACATTTACCATGGTCTAATATAGCCATTATATGCATCTTTTGACGATTTTAAAACCTAAAAATTATAAAGCGTTGCAACGCGAAACGATTGAATAATTTGGAGAGTTCTGTTTTTGTCGTTAAATTTTGTGAAACTACGAAGATTCCTTATATAACGTATAAAATACGTCATGTATGTGTACTCGGCGGAATAGCTCAGTAGGCTAAAGCGTTTTTACTTCAGGACTCTGGCAGGACTCCAGGGGTCACTGGTTCGAAACCTGCTCCGGGCAATGTTCTTTTCCTTTTTTAAATTTTATTCTTGATTTTTTACTGGAGCTTTTACGATCCAATGTTTACAGTTATCAATATAAAGCATTTAATGAATAAGTTAAAAAATGCCAAAATCTGTGAAAAGGCCCCTTTAAAGGGGCCTTTTCACAGATTTTGGCATGTTTTGAAGATTGTCATTAAATGCTTTATATTGAAAATTTTAACATTGGATATAAAAGCTTTACTAAAAAATCAAGAATAAAAATTTTTTAAAGAAAAAATGGTAACCCTCAGCAGGGCTCGAACCACTGACCCCGTGTGTAAAAAAATCTCACACTTAGACCACTCGGCCATCCTTCCGAATACAATGACATGTGTATTTTATACTTCATATTACCTATCCTCGTAGTTTCACAAAATATAACGATAACAACAGAACTCTCCAAATTATTAATTCGTTTCGCGTTGCAACGCTTTATATTTTCGGGTTTTTAAATCGTCAAAGGATGCATATGATGGCTATTTTAGAGCATGGTAAATGTTCAGTTTAACGGTTTCCTCACAAGTATCATAACTAAAACGAAGATTTGCGAACCTGAAACAACTTTTTTCAATTTTGTCAACTCACGCAAACGTGAAAAGGCCCCTTGAAAGTTAGGAACGTTTTTCGTGGTAAACAATATTATCATGTTCATATATGTTCATGACGCCAAAGTGAATAAAGTGAATAAAAACATTTCACACCATATGATGAGGGGATGAACATATCCCCCACGGAGGACTGTCGTCGTTTATTAAGTGAATTCGCGCAACAGTCTGACCAGAGAGTACGCCAAGCCGCCAGAGGGCATTGGACCCGCAGATAAAATATGAACGTATCAAATATGTGTGAAAATCCCATTAGCCCGTCACCGCGGTCCCCATATGAGATATGTTCTCGACGCCATGCCAATATTTACCACAGTGATAAACATCTATAGACAAACGGTAAATACGTCGATATTTTGTTGATTAAACCCGCCGTTTATGTAAACCTACATTAACATGACATGTTAAATAAATTCTGCGGCACATGCATATATAGCTTTGGCAATGGTGACCTTAACAAAACCGCATATCGCATAAATTACTTCGTCTTTAGATAAGTTACTTTTGCAATAAACATATGCAATGATATATTTAACAAAATCTCACAAATAACAACAAACGACCGCATGTTGGTAAAAAATGTAAACGATATGTGCTTGTCTCATGTTCACACACATACTATTGCTGACTGGAATATTGGGTTCAGGAGTTTGTGGTTTTAACTAGTTCTTTGCAGTCTTTATTTCAAATTGCAGTTATATTGTAGCGTTTGATGACTTTATAAATTGTTCTGTGTGAGTTTGAATTTCACCGTTAACTATACAATTATATAGAACGCTTTAAAAGAAGATAGTAGTAACAGTTTTTAACTATTAAAATTAATAACTTTGTCTGAAATAAAATTCGGGGCTTTTGCTTCGGCATAGTTAATATGAGGAGCGACATGCAAAAATGGGTCTTAACCGTATGCGGCCTGTTTAGCTCAAGACCAGCCTACACATCCGAACAGTCTGGTAAGGAGCTACCTTATCCGCTTACTAGGCCACGAAACCTTTCGTGGATTTAAAGGGACCTTTTCACGTTTTGGTTAATTGAACAAAATTGAAAAAATTGTTTGAGATTCGATTTTTTTATTGTAGTGATGATATTTGTGAGGAAACAGTAATTCTGTACTTTTAACATGCTCTAAATTATCCATATTATGCATTCTTTGACAATTTTAAAACCTGAAAATTAAAAAGCGTTGCAACGCGAAACGCGTGAATAATTTGAAGAGTTCATGTTGTTGTCGTTATATTTTGTGACACTACGAGGATTGTTTATATGAAGTATAAAATACGCTTGTCATTGTATTAAATCAGCACTCATGGTATGAGCACGGATGGCCGTGTGGTCTAAGCGTTAGACTTTTACTCCAGGGATCAGTGGTTCGAGCCCAGTTATGGGTTACTTGTTTTTCTTTTTGTAATTTTATTCTTGTTTTTTTTTTTACAAGAGCTTTTTTAGATCCAATGTTTACATTTATCAATATAAAGCATTTAATGACAGACTTCAATGCATGCCAAAATATGTGAACATGTCCCTTTAAGATTTTGATTACACGGCGCGAATGCTAACGCTGGTCTTGGGCTACGCTTGGCACGTATCACATAATGCACAGTTTCGCATGACTCGGCTCCAATCTTAGATGATGCACATAATTTGGACATTTAGTACGTTATTGCAAGCAAAACACAAATTGTATAACTTCATTGTCGGATTTCGAAGTTTTCTACGATGCTTTCGTTTTGCAACCAGGTAGCATCACTGTTTTTTCCGTGCACTTTTGTTTAGTGAAACTATATCTTCTGCGATGCAGGAGGTGTCTTTATACAAACTTTATCTTAGTATTCACTATTGAGCATCCATGTCATACTTACTCATCAAATAACATCGTTATATCTTTTTAACATCTGAATTTAGGCATTTTCATAGCTAAAAAGGGATACAAACCCAAACAAGTAAATAGTATTGCCCGGGATAGCGACGTGGCATACATATCAAGCGACGAATCTTGTGTATCTAATTAGCATTTAGGTGTCATATACATAAACAAAATCATGAAAGAAGCGAGGGTCTCATTATGAAAATAGTTATCATAATTCTTGCGGTCACTTGAATGCATCAGAACACAAGAGGAAGTCAGCAACACAACGCCTCTGGCTTCGGCTACGCGATCGCTTGACTGATGCGATCGTATTTGCAAATTATTAATCATACCCTATGTCTCTTTTATTCTTCTGTTTTTCTTCTATAGTATGTTGGCAATTTGAACTTTCCATGGCAGCAACTGAGCGATATTTATCTGATCTCTGACATAAGCATTAACTTTTTATGAAAAAAAGTCAAATAACACTGAAAAAAAACTGACAAATTAAACTTGCCTGTTATTAAAAATAAAATGTAAAGCATAAAGCTATGGGACATCAATCCAGCGACCTTTCGTGAATGATATATATGCGTGATTACAAGCGCTCGAATTAGATTCAGTTTTCACGCGCATAGGTAGTTTACTAAAAGTTGCAAATGTGATTCTAAAGTTCAAAACTTGTTACAGAAGTGAACATATTTAGCTAAAAAGCAAATGTGTCACTAATCGTGTTTACATAATTTAAAGTGGAAATGTGTGACACACAGAACACTCAAGTATTAAGCCTATAAAGGTTTCCGGAACAACGGCAGCCGCACAATCGGCTCAATGCGGTTTTTGCATTACCTTAAGAATCGGCACGTCATAAATTTGCCGACCATACAAATGTGCAATATAATCGGGTGCCAATGTCCTGTCCGACCAATTTTCGGGGTGCCGAATATCCGGGAATGCCAAAAAACGGCTCACCCACTGGTCAAGTTTATTATGCCATAAGTTCAATTAAGCCTGTCGTTGATGAAACGGGCTTTAATGCATGAGCGTAAAGTGCCGTCACAGATTAACTAGTGCAGTCCGCGCTGGCTATTCAGGGACGACACTTTCCGCTCTGATGTTATTTTTTTTAGTCTCTTTTTAGCGAAAATCTAGTTTACGTGGTTAGTGTCGTATCTGATACGTCTGTGCGGACTGCACGGCTAGACGGGAACGACACTTAACGCACACTTATTAAGACCCGTTTTCACAGAGCGCGGCTCAATTGTATTTATGAATGCATCTTGTCATATCTGCATATGGAATGTTAATGTAACAATTCGGAAGCGATAAAATCAATCGTAACGCTCGCAATTTAAACACGGGAAGTCAAGTAGTGAGTAAACAACATCACGCTTAAATGGCAATGTCAAAATATGTTTATGGCGGGAAATTATATCAGACAGATGCTTAAATTTACTTTAGTAAATACCACGCAATTGATAATGTAAGAGTAATCATTATCAAACCCGTTTACTCCGCTCGTCCTCTCTTCATCGCATTAACGTATGTACTTAAGTCTGTCGGAAACAGATAGCTAAAGTATCAATGACATGTAAATGTATATGTTATTCGTCTGATTTGTCGTTGAAATAAAAGTTGGTTTGTTTTCGTTGTCGTGTGCACACGCTTGCTCGCCATTCCTATGTGAAACCTATGCGACATCTCTTGGTTAATGTTGACAATTTAAACTAAGACTTCGACACTTAGTCTGTTATCAAGTATTATGCAAAATAGATCGAAATTGGTTGTTTTAAAGTAACATGTTGTGTGTTAAGTATTTTTGCGTTTTTATTATTGCGGAATTCAGTAATAGGTCAATAACCACATGTAAAGCTTCAATGATCTACAGCCGAACACGTGTCTCGATACGTAAACTATAATAAGATCGTCATCAACTCTTTCGAAACTAGTAAATACATCATTATAACAGACAGTAAATCATTTCCACTTTTTAAGCGTGCAATTACATAAGTTCTTATTGTCAAGTAAATAGTGAAACATATTAAACTGTCGCATGCATCAAAGATCATCAAGGCGAAGTTACGCTTGCATTTTCTGAACAAGCGAATCATGGCAATAAATAGTTTTTAAAAGTTGTAAGAAATCAAGGTAATTTCATGCCAACATTTTAGTGAAAAGTGACATGTTTTATTATTTTTATTGTTGAAATCAAAAGCATTGGATGCTTAATCTAGAACGTCAACGTGATACATCGATTTCAAAGATATGTGAGCCTTGTTCTGAGAAAATTGGGTTTAATAAATGTGCGTTAAGTGTCATCCCAGATTAGCCTGCGCAGTCCGCACAGGCTAATCAAGGACGACACTTTCCGTCTAAACTTGATTTCCGGTAAAGAGAGAGTTCATTGAAACTAAAAATACCATAAAAGCGGAACGTGTTGTCCCTGATTAGCCTGTGCGGACTGCACAAGCTAATCTAGGACGACACTTTACGAACATGCATTATGACCTATTTTCTCAGAACGCGACACATATTATTATTAATGTGATCACAGCTCTGTGGAAACAGACTGAATTAATGTGCGTAAAGTGTCGTCCTTGATTAGTCTGCACAGGGACGACACTTTCCGATTTCATCGTGTTTTTCCTCTTCTTAGCGAAACTCCATTGGGCGAAAATGTTCGTATTTGATTAGTCTGCGCAAATGGAACAGACTGATCAGGGACGACACTTAACGCACATGCATTTAGTCCCGTTTTCCCAAAGTTAAGCTCATGCTATCTGTGTGTCGTGTACACTTGCGCCGCAACAATGATTTCAACACAATCTCTTTGTGTAAATACGCACTGAATTTAGTATCTCTCAGATGTGGAGGTAGTCTAACAACCATCGATGTTAAGAAAATACATGTATGTACCTTTGATTGAATATTATGAATGACTAATCAAGTGTCTTTTATTGAAAACATGTGTGATTTATTACATTCGAACTCCCGCTTCAGTGTCGAAACAGCAATAAAAAAGGGCATCGGAGTCATCGAAGTTCAAAGTGGAGCCATTATTAAATTGAAGATGATTTTACCTCCTCCGCTTTATTACTTGCGGTCGTTCTCAAACGTACATGGTTTGGTTTACCTAAAACTCGTGGCTTTGATTTTTATCTACGATTTAACTGATTTGACATTAGTGCGATATCGACCCCCTCTCTGAGGTAGAACGTGGAATAGATACAACTGTTCTACCCCTCTCTGATGTAGACCGTGGAATAGATACAACTGTTCGACCCCTCTCTGATGTAGACCGTGGATAGATACAACTGTTCTACCCCTCTCTGATGTAGACCGTGGATAGATACAACTGCCCCTCTCTGATGTAGACCGTGAAATAGATACAACTGTTCGACCCCTCTCTGATGTAGACCGTGGAATAGATACAACTATTCGACCTCTCTCTGATGTAGACCGTGGAATAGATACAACAGATGAAGCAATTAGTAAACCCAGTGGTTATCTTGTCCATTTGACAACGGTATCAAGATTGTGACAGATACCGCATGAATTTAAAATACAATCTTAGCGCTTTTATCACATATAGTGCATGACATTGATAATGAAATTATGTATTTGGTATTAAGTAAGTTAATGTGTATTGATATGCGTTCTTATAAATTAGTCATCGACCTTAAGATAAATGTTCGATTTAAAAGTGGTTATTTTACGTCTTGAATTATAGATATGATTTTTGCAAGTAACACCATTATATCTATCGACCCGTTATGTCCGTTATCATCGTACAGTACATCACAATTATCAACAAGTATGAGATAAGTTTCGCCCGAGATAACAACTTACCCGTGTATCACATGAACTTACACGCTTCGATAAAATTCTCCAACACTTACCTCCGACACTTCATGTATACATACACGCACACTCGGACGAACGCAAGATGACAGATCCGCGCCATCTTGTGTACTGGTCACCGTTGCTAGGGGTCATCTGGCTGGGGTCAGTGTGTTGCCAAGACGAATGCATAGGGCAGGACCAGTGCTCGTGTCAATACTCAGACGGGCGGGGAGTGTACTTGAACAGCCTTGGACATACGGACGGCACACCCGCGTGAATCGTGTTTTCATATGTTTAATATCATTGCCGTTTTGCGTTGACCTTTCTTTTGAGAAACTTTTTTTGTAAAACGTGTTTTCAATAAAACAGTTTCTCGCTGCAAAAACACACTTAATTATTCACTATGCAAGTTTATCAGTCACTCATTAAACCATAAGATCAATTAACAAATTGATAAATAAATTATCAGGTCACTCACTCGCTCAGTTACTCGCACACTCGCTATGCCACTCACTCACTCGCTCAGTCACGCACTGCTCGCTCATTCACTAACTCTCTCACTCAGTCACTCACTCGCTCAGTCACTCACTCACTCGCTCACGAACTCAATATCTCGTTCGCTCGCTAGATTGATCGACCGATCGCTCACTCGTTCGCTCACGCACGCATGAACTCACTTGAATATAAATTGACATGACGCCTTATCAGTGATCGCTCCGCCCACTTAATCACGTGGCTCAGCGGGAAGAAAACCTAGACAAGCTAACACCAAAATCGCTTCTTTGCCTATAGACTGCATATAGATTTACGCGATATTCCGGATGATTTTATGGACTTGTTTAGCACCAAATTACACTTGTAAAGGGGTTGATGCCATTTAGTTATTCTGCAAATGCAAAAAATAAACGATTAAAGAGAACATCAGCTATTTATAAAGAGTAAATCGGTACATTAAACACGCTCTCAAACGCTTGCGCGCTTACCGAAATCGAACCCGTTATTACGTGTAATGGTGGTGTTTGCAATAAATTAACACTTCACCGGTATTTACCCGTGTTATTAACAAAATTATTACCGAAACATTCCCCCCTTCCCGTGTATTTGACACGAAATAGCGCTTTATAACTGGGAATTCGGTGAAGTTTTGCGCGCTTTCTGACGCCGGGTGGGTTCCTCAATCCACATGTTATTGCGTATAAAAGTGATATTTATCATATTAAACATTGCTTATGGGACATTTATCAATCACTATAATTTAAAGCGCAAAAACAACACAGTAAGTTTGGACATTGTCTGATATAAAATTAGCGTTTTACGAAATGGAATACGGTCAGGCTATTATAAATTAATAAGGCTACCGATATCAGACGCTCGCGCAGGTACCGACTTCCCCGAAGTTACCGCATTTATTGGTTAACTAATATCAGTAATAATAACTCTTTTACAATAGCATTTATCGATACGTCTTTATTTAAAAACAAAACAAAATGGTTTTCACTTGTTTCTGACACACACAGAAACGCGATTTTTAACGCGGATTTCGTAAAGTTACACGAATTGGGTACCAAAATTCTCAATTATTTTACATGCACACGTGGCATAATACATACTTAATAATGCTTAGTTATTGCTTATATGACATTTCAAGTTTGTGAAATAAATTAATGTTCTATAAAGGGGATCTCGGTAATTCTTGAAGCTTTCACTCGCTCTTGTCAAGACCGCATTGCCGCGTTGGAAATGGTATAAATTTAATTCATCTAACTTATCTTTCTGGATACCAAATGTCAGAGTTGCATTAACCCTTTTTACACCGTTTTTGCCATATTTCATTTCCGTTTTTTAATCCGAACAAAATAAACGAAACTCGTTTAAAAACTGAGATCTAGGCATTCGAGCTCCTAGTGTGGATTAAAAGCGTTTATTGGTGACACCACATGAGTGCAAATGTGTAGATACCGTTAATAAGATAATATATCACATGTCACCTTCAAATAACATGTATGATGTCAATTAAGTGCATTACTATCAGAATAATATAACACAGCATGAATTAGGCTTCATGCTGGGTTTTATTTCTCTTTAAGTAATGCAGATGAACCTCGCTTCTGACCTAGTAACTGGTAAAACTATTTTAAAAAAGTGAAATATTATGTGATAATCAGATCGATAACATAAACTATTTAAATCTGCTAGTATATCCGATAAAAATATATTATAATTGTCTTTGACAGTGTTGACGTTCAGTTGTTCGTGGTGACGACCGCATGTATTTATACATCTCTTACACTTCTCAAGATCTCTTTTTGGCTTTGGAAACGATATAAATTAAATGTCACCAACTAGTCTTTCAGGATATCGATTTTCCGAGTTACATAATCCTCATTGACACCGTTTTATCATTTTTAATCGTTTTTTTTTAAAGAGGAAAACAAAGAAACTCGTTGGAATAAAAGTGAACCTAAACATGTAGCTTGTCTAGAAAATGGCGGACAGGTCGTTGCTAACGAGTGCGCCCGATTAATCGATCGCTGATTGGTGAATCAATTCTAGTGGGCGGAGCGATCATAGATAAGGCGTCATGTCAATTGACTCATTGCCAATATTAACAATTCTGAGCATGCTATAAACATTGTATGCATTTTTATGGATTTGTTGTTCTTGTTTTTGTATTGCTGAATAGGCATAAAATAATGATTTCTCCATTTTTGAACCATAAAAAGGCATTAAGCTGTCAATGAAAGACGTAACACGTAAGTTAGTTTTTCGCTCGTATTTGTTTGCTTATTTCTGGCAAATAATAAAAAACACAGAGCGAGCGATGTCCCTTTTGTAATAATAAATATTGTATTTAACATGGTCATATGACATGACATCTAATTAATTTACATGCACGTGACAGTCGGCCACGTTAAATATAATTTACAGCGTAATCATGTTTTTCCCCATTTAAATGTATTTGTCAAACGCGAGGTCACGTCGCTTGTCACTACCTTAGTCTTGCTAACGTGCTTAGAATCGCCTGTATATGTGACATTAAGTAAAAGTAATTACAACATAATAATTGTGTCCCTCTTCTCGAAACGCATACTGTGAAATAAACATCCCTTTTTTATCCTATTGAAAATCGATAGTATAACAACGATCGTATAAACATTAGCTTTATACTATCGCTATTTTTAGATCAGATTTGGGTTTTTCCGAAAATTGGTGAATCTGTTTTTGTCAACAACAGAAAAACAAAATCGTCAAAAAACGCGATATTTTACAATTATTAATCGAAAATAGGGAGGAAATAATAGGATAAATAGAATATTATGTGAGTTTGGGATAAAGATCAAGTTTATCATGCTCGGCACGAACCATGATAGCGCTCGGCAAGCCTCGCGCTACATCGGTTCTAAGCCTCGCATGATAAACTTGATCTTTATTCCAAACTCACATAATATTCCATATATTCACAAAAAGTGAAAATTATTAAATTTGTAATGTGTGTTACGATGCAGTTCTGAATTCGGCGGTAACAATGTTAAGAAAATACGTAAACGACGATTGTTGTAAATTCGTAGTGAATATTCAGTATTGAATCGTACACACAAATGAAATAATATAAAACATATTAATGCGTGAATTGTTGTTATAACATAATGTATGTATGGGCCTTGTTCTGTAAAAACTGGGCTTAATTCATGTGCGTAAAGTGTCGTCCCAGATTAGCCTGTGCAGTCCGCACAGGCTAATCAGGGACGACACTTTCCGCTTTAATGGTATTTTTAGTTTCAAGGAAGTCCCTCCTTACCGAAAATCAAGTTTAGGCGGAAAGTGTCGTCCCTGATTAGCCTGTGCGGACTGCACAGGCTAATCTGGGACGGCATTTTACGCACATGAATAAAGCCCAGTTTTCTCAGAACAAGACACAATGTGTCATGCCCGACAAGTCAGGGGCAACACTCTCCGCCTCGATTTGATGTTCATTTAGAAAGGACTTCATTAAAAAATCGTTATAGCGGTAATTGTCTCCATGATTCGTCCCTACAATGTCACGACGATTAATGAAAATTCGCTAATCATGGACGATACTTTCCGCCTAAACCAGATTTTCGCAAAAAAGAGACTATTTTGAACGAAAAATAACATAAATGCGGAAAGAACCGTCCTTGCGGACTGCACAGGCTAAGCTGGGACGACACTTTACGCACATGCATTATGCCCAGTTTTCTCAAAACGCGACTCATATATTGACCAGCATTCTGGCTTTGTTGTGCAGGTTTAAGGACATTAAAGGAGATGACGGCAGCGTATACTCATACAACCCGTGCTATCCTTTCTCTGAGGGCGGTAGTGCACAAGTCGCGGTAAGTCACCGTTAGCTCAATCAACCTCCACGCAAAGATTTGACTGGAACCAGCATAGCTGAATCAAAACCCTGCCTTCATAACCAACCACTTGATGATAGCTTATCTACGTGGTACACTAGTTTTACCGTTGTTTTTTTTACTTTTTTTAATTTAGTTAACTTTTTTTTTGCTATGAACCTAAACGTATACATTATTTTCAAAATATAAAAAAAATGATACTACTTTTCATAATATAGTACTTAAACAACAACAATAAAAATCCTACCAAATCTTGTAGGATTTTTTAGATGGTCGCTTAGCGACCGTCTAAGGTGGTAAGTCTAAAATTCAGGTCGATACGCCTTAGCTACTAGGAGCCCAATACCCGCTTACTACGCGTATCCGCGCGAGACAGAGTTGTATAATTTATGCAAGAGGTTTGAGTCTCAAGTTATATTCATTCACAAATGGAAACATGATATTAATATCGTGTTAAATGCAATAGTTTCGAACGGTGCTTTTATAGAAAAGAATAAATAAACAATGATCGTATTGTACGTGTCGCGGAGGAGATTGTTTATGAATAAATAAAATAGTCCACTTTCTGCAGCGTCTTCACATGGTTTGGCCTACATTTATACGACATGCATGGTCACCAGTATCCATTTGATATTTGTTAGACGATCCATTTCCTATATTTATTTTCCACAACTAAAATATATTTGTATCTTTATACGCATGTAAAACAGACTAGTTTAGTTTATTTCTTTAAATATTTACAAGATGATACGCATCCTTTCTCATAAATATTTTTTTTTTCAAACCACGTCATGTATTTTGTTAGATTGTATGTACACGACTATTTACCCTATGATCAATTTCTCTGAACTCGATCTTCTAATATATGTGTACAATCGCATGGTTAAGACTGACGATGTACTATGCACAAGTTGTAATAAATGTATGTTCTGTTCTGCCCTTAACCCTATTATGCCTAGCGTCTAGAAAAAAAAGGCCTTGGCAAACAGCGTAGACCCAGATGAGACGCCGTGATTCGGCGTCTCATCTGGGTCTACGCTGTTTGCTGAAAGGAATTTATGTAAGAAATATGCTAAATATAGAAATAAATATACTAGACATCCCTAATTTTGGAAATAAATTGATCCAATTTAGAAGGATTGGAGGGTCCACTATAGGTATAAATGGGTTAAAAGTTCGCCATTGTTTAAGCTGGTGGAGCAAAGCTCGTGCTTGTTGACAAGTTACATATTAAAATTTAAATTTTCCTCTACCTTGGCTTGAGCTTTGCAATTGATTAATAACATGTACATTAATCATGTTTTATCATACCGCTACATTTATATCTACCTGATATATATTGCTGCCCGATATATATTTTATATCAGTTCAACAGGAAATTGGTATATCAGTCGATATGTGTTGGTATGTCATATTACTCGGAACTATAACGTTATCATTTATAGTAAGTAGAATCAGATTAAACAAAACAAACACTTTGATATCAAGATGATCTATATTTAATATACAAGCAGCGACATACACAAAAACAGCAAACACACACACACACACACACACACACACACACACACACACACACACACACACATTATTTTCAAATAATAAGCGCAAGTGCTCATGACGTCATTATTATAATGTCAAACGTCAAATTAGCTAAAGAAACTTCGGCGTACAGTTTAAATAGTATTGACAGACCTGTACGCTGAAGCGAACCCCGTATCGAAAGTCAACCAGAGTCGTAACATATTTATGTCACGCTATAAATCAAAGAAAGCACATTTTCTTGGATACATTTCTACACATATTAGTGAATGGATATAAATTACTGCATCTGGGAATATTTTAAGGTTCAAATATTTCAAATGCATCTTACAATAAAATAACTCTAATCAGTCTGAAAATCACAATTTTGACGCCAGTGTCGCTTTGTCACGTGACGAGTTTTCATTTGGGTACTTTCGGATCGACCTTAACATTTTTTGCTGAAATTGTAAACATTACTTTCGTTTTCTTAAATCTATTATTTGTGATTAACAACTTACGTATGGTGGATTATAAGACTGATTTCAGTGTGAATCAGGTAGTTTTAAATAATATTTAGTTTGAGTTTGTATTAACACTACAATTTGTTTACAAAACAAGCCAGAATAATCTAAAATACCGGGAAATGTCATTCTGAATTTGAAAACACTTGAGCACATGGTATGTTACTAAAAATAGAAATAACGTCATATGAGCGTGAAATCTCGGGAGATTTGCATTTCAAGAAAGTCTGTCACATCGCTGTTTTTCTCGATATGTAAGAGCAGAATAGATAAATTTTAAATGTTTAAGATAGTATTTTGTGAAAGAATATATCAGTTAAATGTGAAAAATGGTAATCTTTCTGATCAAGTGGTTGATTTTGGCCAATAACTGCATATAAAAGCTGTTTTGGACTGGTCTTTTTTAACTGTCAACTTTTCGGGAATTTCTGGTTGACTTTCTAATGGGGTTGGTCCATAACTATAAAGTCGCGCCAGTCAAAAATCATAACAAGCGACATTTAAAGTTATGGTAGCCAGAACTAACGTCAAATATGATAATTTTTATTTCCGCTAAAATTGAAGCGTCGTAGAGATTGTTTCCCTCATTGCTTATAAAATAGGTAAGAAGCTACATAACTCATATAAAAACATTTCAAAACCCTAATCCTATAAGATTAGCTCTGTGTACTCATATCTACGTTGTTTCGATGTACCCGTAAAGTAGACTCACTCGAAAATGAACATCGCCCGGACCGGACTGTTCGGTTCCAGCGATTGTCTTTTTTTGCCTAATTGGGAAAAGTATTGGTACCGCGCCATTGTCGCAAAAATGTGCGAAAAACACTGACATTGGGAAAATCAGCAATGTGAATGGGAGGTAGTAAATTCCGCCATTTTACGAAACTTTGAGTCACCTCGAACTGTCCCCAAGTATGTGCGTAAAACTACTATAATTTGGTCGAAATCAAAGAAGATGGCGATACTAATATGGAGCTGAAAAGATATATGTCTAAATTATATTTGCATTCACTAATTATTAAACTGAGTATTGCTTTACAAATATTCATGTTCTTAGGACCGACACGTGTAATTTAATGGTTATGAAAAAAAAAAGAAAAAACAGGCTGTAATTTGGTTACTTGAAATGGCTTAAAAACCTGACTTTTTGGGGGTTTCTTTTTTTATTTTGGATGCAGAATATCATTGGAAATATGCGAACAAAAACAACAACAGAAAATCAAAAAGTCATATCGCAGGTCTCAAACTTTAATTAAAATTGGTAAACGAATTATTAAGTATAATGATATTGAACGTGAATTTAGCGTAAGTATTCACGGATACGTTTTAGTATATTTTCCTACCCGGATAAAATTGTAGTTTACATAAGAGTACCCGGGGTACGTTTAAGAAGCACCCGAGCCGACTATGACCAATCGAGCTTTAAGCAATATATGGATCAGCACACCAGGTTTCTAATAAACAGATTTCAAAATGTAGTCATAAAATAATCAGAAAAAGCATGATCACGATCGCTAAATTACATTTAAAGCGGAAGAGAAAATTGACTCTTTCGAAATAGTCACTTCATTCGAATGGTCGCCGGAAGATACAAACTGATTTAGTGTAAAGTAACCTTTAACCTCTTGAAATGTGTCGTCTGCTCCAGGCTTGCCAGACTAACACTATCGAGCAGTCGAGTGACATTGGCGACCAGCAGACGGCGCAGTTAGGCGCGGGAGATTCCGGTCTGGAAGTTGGATACACGGCGGGTCGCGGACTGCTCACGTAAGTTCTTATTGGATACAAGCCCGGTCACGAACTACTCACGTAAGTTCGGATTGGATACACGCCCGGTCACGAACTACTCACGTAAGTTCTGATTGGATACACGACCGGTCATGGACTGCTCACGTAAGTTCAGATTGGATACACGGCCGGTCACGGACTGCACACGAAAGTTCTGATTGGATACACGGTGGTCAAGTTTTGATTGGATACACGGCTGGTCACGGACTTATCACGTAATTTAAGATTGGATATCCGGCCGGTCATGGTCTCCTCACTTCAGTTCTGATTTAGTACACGGTCGGTCACGAACTCCTTACTTATGTTCTGATTGGATACACTTCGCGCGATGGACTTCTAAGGTAAGTTCCGATTGGATACACGGCCGGTCATGAACTCCTCACTTAAGTTTTGATTGGATACACTGCGGGTCATGGACTTCTAACGCACGTTCGGATTGGATATACCGCGGGTCATGGACTTCTAACGCACGTTCGGATTGGATATACCGCGGGTCATGGACTTCTAAGCACGTTCGGATTGGATATACCGCGGGTCATGAACTCCTAATGTAAGTTCGGATTGGATACACTGCGGGTCATTAACTCCTCACGTAAGTTCTGATTGGATACAGTGCGGGTCATTAACTCCCCACGTACGTTCATGGCTCGTATTCATCAATCAATTCTTAGACATTGATATAAGAATAAGAATATTCTTTAAATAGGAATATCTAAGAATGTGCTTTAATTTTGATTTATACAAGCAAGTCTCCTATCTGATAAGGCCCTTAAAATTCTCAGTTAAGATGTATACGTTAAGTTGTTAGACTCGTTCACATGTATACGTGAAGTTGCTTGACTTTTTTCACATACATTGTATACACGTAAAGTTTTTTGACTTGTTCACATATATATGTGACGTTTTCTGATTTGTTTACATAAATCCGTGAAGCTTTTTTTTCCAATTAAATTTAATGTTATGTATAAAAAACTATGGTTTTCTAATCATTCGGAAAGTAACAATATTAAGAAAATAAGTTACATGAAAAATTATTTCTTCGGAGTTTGAACCCGGGTCATTTTGTAGCGAAAACTGCCCGATTGTCGGGTCAGTCAGGGTGTGATTCTTGCTCTCGGAAAACCGGGCCAAATGTATGTGCATAGGGGCTAATAAGGGACGACTCTCTACGCAGGTGCATTAAACCCCGTTTTCCCAGAACGAAAATCAATTATTGAAATTCACCGTTGATGTTTATTGATAGTTAAGGGACAGCGATATAAGCTGCTTTGCATCTGGATTTAACACTTATGTATGTTACATTCATTCATATGTATCACGCATACATACATAACAATTCCAGTTAATCAGTCATATATGCATATACTTAAACTTGTACATAAAACAAGTGATAAACATGCATGTATACATACATGCATAAGTGTTAAATCCAGAAGCGAAGCGAAGCGGTCCTGCGCAGTCATTGTTGACGTACAAGCAGTTACAGATTTTGAAGATGAAATTTCTTTCTGACATTGCAGTACCACTACAGTCCAACTGGAATGTGACATACATGCATGCACACCCATAATGACTGCGCAGGGCGGCGGTGCTTCTGGACTTAGATCATATGTACGTATACACGCATGCGTATCACTGTTATTGATGAATACGTGCATGCTTATCACTCTTATACATATTACACGAACAGTTATCATACATATTTAAATATAAAATAGCTTGTACATTAACACAAGTGATAAACATGCATGTATACACAAGTTCAAGTGATAAACATGCATGTATACACGAATTCAAGTAATAAACATGCATGTATACACGAATTTAAGTGATCAACATTCATGCATACATGAATTAAAGTGCTAAAAATGCATGTATACATAAATTCAAGTGATACACATGCATGTATACGTACATATGAGTTCTAGACCGCCCTGCGAGGTCATTGTGGCTAGTAAAAGCATTTTATGAAATCATTTTCTGAAATTGCAGTGCCACAACAGTGCAGCTGGTATGTGACTTACATGCATGTAAACCCATAATGACTGCGCAGGGGGCTACTGGACTTAACTCATTTGTATGTAGACATGTCTGTTTATCATTCGTGTGTGTTTATGCATGTTTATCACTCATATGTTCGTGCACATGCATTTTAATCACTCATATGAACATATACATGCATGTGTATCACTCGTATGTTCGTACACATGCATGTTTATCACTCATATGCTCGTACACACGCATGTTTATCACTCATCCACTCATACGTCCGTATAAATATATGTTTATCACTTGTATGTATGAATGCATGCATATTAATACTCATATACAAGTTGTGATGTTACTTTATATCGAGAACGGTTTAAAATCGTCACATCATTCAAATATTTGGGTTTAACTTTATTTAAAAACGGAAACTGGTATAAAACAATACAATACAATACAATACAATCAATTTCAGATCACGGTAACATAATACTTCATCCAGTTTTATCAGTTTGTAAATAATATGAATTCCCAACTGAAATCTTGGGATATTATTCTTGAAAAGAACTAGAGATCATTCATGCAAACCTTTTTTAAAGAATTAAAATACACAATTCAATGTGTCATCATATCTTTCTGCACTGTATGACGAATTAGGAATAAACCCTCATTCTATTTAGGTAAATTAAAGATATTGAAATATTGATTCAAAATAATATCATGTACATGTACATTTAATAACAGTTCAAAAAACAAATAACATATGCGTTACTGCTCCATGATGCGGAACGAAACATAACATACAACAATAGAAAGTGTGCTTACCAACTCAAAACAATACTCGAGCTGCTGTCTTTAACGTATGTATGTACTGATCATGAAACCTACAAACAAACATACACTTACAATCTCATCAAACACCAATATTTTGTGCCAATTACAATTGCTATTAAGACCTTTCGTAAATGTTTATGTATTATGTATGTTAAACGGAGCCTCCCTTTAAATGATAACTTTTTAAGTAATGACTTCACGTGTAGGATAATGACAGTCTTGAGCATTGATAAAAGTTTTGATGACTGACAATTTGGAACTACTGAGATGAACAAATAAAAGTTTTTATTCCAAAAAGAAGTTTAAGAAAGTTTAAAACTCCCAAAATAAGTTTATGCAAGTTTAAAACTCCAAAAGGAGTTCATGGAAATTTAAAACTCCAAAATTACATTTAGGCAAGTTTAAAACTCTCTAAATGAGCTAATGCAAGTTTAAAACTCCCAAAATAAGTTTATGCAAGTTTAAAACTCCCAAAATGAGTTAATGCAAGTTTAAAATTCCCAAAATAAGTTTTTGCAAGTTTATAACTCCTTAAATTAGTTTTTGTAAGTTTATTATGAAAGTTTATTACTCCCAAAATGAGAGTATGCAAGTTTATTACTGCCAAAATAAGTTTATGCAAGCCATGAAAAGAGAGATTTTTGTGATCGCGCCTACAGACGCTGACATTGAAGACGGTGTGCGCATGTCCGGGGGCGTGTAACGAGGCCGGGCCGCTGAATCCTTGTACAGGAGGAGGAGGGGGAGGAGGAGGGATTAGTGGCGGAGTGGTGTTTCTCATCATGTAAGGAACAATTTTATTCCGGGTCACCTAATCCTGTGCTGCGCACACTTTGACGCGTGTACACGTAGTCCCTTAGAAATCAATTTGAATTGAATACCTTTATTACTTAAATTAAATTGTAAAGGCTACATGTCCAAACCATGAGATACTAATGAGCAGCAAACCGCATAGAATCTGAACAGCCTGTTAAGTACGTGCAGGCCGCTATCGTTTTATGCTGTTCTCATAAAGCAATTTACACATTGCTTCAGAACTGTAAAAAAAGGTCGACACTTAATAATGTGCTAATTCGAAAAGTTCATAAAATATTGTCCTATATGAAGATACAATATGAGCATCTCTCTAGAATAACCAGGCTTAATGCATGTTCGTAAAATGTCATCCCAGGCTTAATGCATGTTCGTAAAATGTCATCCCAGGCTTAATGCATGCTCGTAAAAGGTCATCCCAGGCTTAATGCATGTTCGTAAAATGTCATCCCAGGCTTAATGCATGTTCGTAAAATGTCATCCCAGGCTTAATGCATGTTCGTAAAATGTCATCCCAGCGTAGCATGTACATTGCACAAGACTAATCAGGAACGACACTTTCCGCATAGACTCGCTGTTTGTTTAAACGAGAATTTCTTTAAACAAAAATACTATGTACATGCGAAAAGTGTTGAACTGCGCATGCTACTCTGGGACGACACTTTATGCACATGTATTAAGCCCGGTTTTCCAAGAGCGAGAATTATATTCATTTTTTAATCAAGGTTTTTGAGCATTTAATGATCAATATTATACAAATTGCTAATAACATACATATTGAAACTATCAATTAAGCGATTGAACAAACGATCCTTCAATAGTTAATATGATATTCCAATAATAAAATTAATAGGTTTATCAAGCAAGGAGTCGTATTACAACAGTGCCTATACCACGTGACTTTTTCGAATCTGTGTTGGGAGAATAAAGCGCGACCCAGTTAACATTTTTAAGGATATCTTTTAAAATATTTCACCATTTTTAATGGGATAAAGTGGAGAGTCCGCTCATTCGTAAGGGTTTTCTATAGGTATCATGATGTTTTAAAAAAATAAGTATTTTTTTCAGTAAGTGCAACCGCGCGTTTGAACGGTTAGAAAATATCGGATCAGTGTGGGGACTTCATATTACAAACGCGCGGTTGCACTTTACTAAAAAAAATACTTATTCGTTTTCAAAGATCAATATACCTATAGAAAACTTTCACGAATGAGCGGGCTCTCCATTTTATCCCATTTGAAAATGGTGAAATATTTAAAAAGGCATCATTAAAAATCTTAACTGGGTCGCGCTTAATTCTCCCAACACAGATCTTAAAAAGTCACGTGGTATAGGCACCGTGGTTATCACTACGGAATAAACTTTACGGTTACTGACGCAAGTAGGTCATCTTGTGACGATATTTCTCTCTGAAACACGCATGAGTCTCGGTAATATGGTTGATCGTAACATTTTAATAGTAACTGGGCTATACGAGTGTTATTAATTTGCAATAATTTAACCATTTTATGGGGCTAAAGATGGACATAGATTGAATCACACAACCGCTATGTAAATTCGCCTTAGTTTAGTTTAGTTCAACCTATTTATTTAGCTCGATTGCATAGAACACCTAAGGCTTATTTGAAACGCTCTCGAATCCGTGTCCTGGGCATAGAACCAGTACTTGGTGTCTATGGGGGATACCTAATGAACGCTCCCACAGTGGGGATCGAACACGTGACCTCCCGATCGCTAGGCGGACACCATATCCCCTACGCATATCTTTTATTTTATTATCTGCTACAATTACCGTTCTCATAAAGTCACGGTTCTGCTCATTTAATTGAAGTGTATTGCCTGTTCATTGCTATTGAATCTGAATCGTGTTGCTATGAGGTTATTTTTTATTTACCTTTTAATGTTTCACGAAACATTATGGGCCAAGCTAGGGTTTGATAAGGGCAGTGAGCTTTTTTTTGTCAAAAGGGCACTTTCGAGCGCGCGGACGTATCTGGAATGCTCCCTGTTGCGTATTAATTTTTATGTCATTAATATTTGTTAAAATATATTATTCCCATTGTTGTTAAACCATTAAAAATTAAATGTCTACAATAAGGAATAAATTAATTACAATTTAATGAGAGATTTATAAATGATCAAACGTCAAAAAAATAAATATTTTTGTAATAAATAAAAGGGCAGCACTGGCCGAGTGTGAGGTTAGGGTCTCCTCAAAATCAGTAAACATAAATTATCTCCTGATAATATTTCTGAGGTTTCATAATTTGATAAAATCTGTATTGAAAACGTTAAATACATTAAATAAACGTTAAACGTTAAATCTTTTTTGAAAACGTTAAATATTCAAGAGTCAGCCAATTGTATAAATATGGATAACTTTAGCCAATCCAAAAGATAACCTTTGGTTAACTTTATCCGTTTTTGGATATGTTATCCAACGTGGTTATCCTATTGTATAAAAATGCAAGTCGCATTGGATATCTTTATCCGATTTGGTTAAAGTTAGCCAAACATAAAAAACCCACAATGCATATTTAATCTGGTTCCGGTCAAGACGGTTTCGCGGAAAGTGTCATTTCAGACGACAACAAAATGGCTGAAACGCTTTCGCTTCGTAAAAAACGGTCAGTTAACTTTTCCCATGAGGGAACTGCTCTAATCCGTGAAGGTGTTATGAAATTTGACTAAGTTTTGACAAAGAAATTTTCAAGCGGCTCAACACCAGTCACCAAGAAAATTCAAGATGGGGCGTGGGCCGAAATAACGGAAAAAGTGAATTCCGTCGGTCGTGCGTGTCGCAAGATTGACGACGTGAAAGGTTAGTTCTTCTTGAATGCTCTGAGCTTTTATGAGTACATACGTACAGCTCATAGTGTTAGTATTCCACAAGCCGAAGTCGGAGATCAACGTCCGTGCGCATGTAATCATAGGGCCGTTTGAAACGCAATATGAATCCGTATACAATTTCTAGAGACTATTATATAGAGATTATGCATAATTACAAAAATTTATAGAGCTTATTGTCATTCCTTCAATTTCAGAAATGAACAATTCGCATTTTCCGTAAATATCTGACAAGTTTCAAATTGCGCGAGTGACTGATTGTAATATGTTGCCGAGATAGAATAAGACAAAATTATGTAATCAGTATTTTTATTGTGTGTTATTTATTTAGAAAAATATCGGAAAATGGTCGCGAAGGCCAGAGAGTCGCTTACGATGGAGCGAAAAAACGCCCGGCAGACGGGTGGCGGACATCCGATGAAAGCCGCAGACACGGTAACGATGTCAATCATTGAAACAATGAAGGACACGCCGTCCTTCAGTGGGATTCTGGTAGTCCAAATTTTTGACGCTCTTAAATATTAAGCTACTTTTTATATGGGTAATATTTGGAGCGTACAAAGGGTGAAAGACCAATTATGTGGTGGGAATTTTTTGTTCTTTGTCTATATTGTTGCGCAAGGATTTTGTGCGCAACATTCAAGCCCCCATATAAGACACTTAATAACAACGGATTGCAATAATATTTACATACCTGTGTAGATAATTCATTTCTCGATAATGTTCCGTAAAAATTATGTAATGACACTTTGAATTTTGCACGCCTGAGCAATTTAAATCCAACCACTATTCAATTTTTCAATATCTCTCGATTCGCTCGCGGTGTAGATATAAATCGATAACACGACCTCGATGTAAAGCATCTGGTTTAAAGTGGAAGAATAAACAGCGTAAAATACAGTTTGCGTTCGTCTGTTGTGGTGCAGCGCGTTACATAGTAAACCGATGTTATACTTTTCTGGATTAATTTAGCATTGTTTTTTTTTTCTAAATTGACAATTAAAAAGTTCTGAAATAAAGTACATCTTTTATTTTTATACTGTACATAAATAATATTGATACAGATCGTACAGTATACCGTCCTTTGTAACGTAGAATGTAAGTACATAAAACAACACAGACAGAGGTGCGAAAAAGACATGCATAAACACTTCCTGAAACTTAGAACAGTGAATAGAAACTGCACCATATCTGTTTGAACATATGCTTATTAAATCGACAAAGATTAGCATACTAGATCTAGTTAGGTAAAAGTCGGTGTTAAAAGCTCATGTTAAATAAAATTACGCGTACACGTTACACCGTAATGCCTTCTTCTGATTGGTTCATATTTAAATCAGTTTCATGACATGGCTACAGGTCAGTGATTGTTTTGCGATTTAAGCAGACGTTTAACTGAAGAATTTATGCCTTTCTAACTTCGAATCGACGATATTTGATGTAAAAATGAACTTCTGAATTAAAACTGAATGAGTTGGTAATGTTATTTTGCAATTTTACGCAAATTGATGAAAATTTAAACTTTCTGGTTTCCACCACAAAAAAGGTCCTTCAACGATGAGACGTTCCAAAGAATTTAGCCCATATAAAAAGTATCTCTAAATTCTTTGCGCGTCTTATAAATGAGACTAGGATTCCGGGTGCTTCTCCATCCGAAACCACCATCGGTATGTGACCACCCGTGTACTTAATTATTTAAAAAAAATAACTATATTGATTATGAAAGCTCCACTGCAATTGTACCTAATTTATAAATACAACACAATTAGATTATACCTAAATCATAAACCACTGAAAAGACTTGCACTGTCGAGTGCGTAATTTTTCTGTGCCAGCTACATACATGTATCTAACTATTCTTACCTTTCATTCAATATACAGTCAGTGTATCTATTCCGTCACACCTTACGCTTTTTCGCTGCAAATTTCTCACGTGCGATAGACACATTTCTCTGTTTTCGTATGATGAGAGACACTTTTTTTATCGATAATTTAAGACTTACTTGAATTAAATCGAGCACGTGTAAGTAGGTAAAACCACGCGTGTAAACCTGCACCCGACGTGTCCGTTTGCGATAGCAGAGAAACTATTCCGAATCGCATATCTATTTTTAGATGTGTGCTCTCGGGGGTCATCTCAAAATGATTTTTGACTGTCACTTAGAGCAGATTTTTGTACAAAAAGGTATCGAGACATTGTTACAAAATATGGGGTGTAAATAAAAAACACGATTTAGTAATAATTTTACAATTTTATTTCTAGCAAATCAACTGCCTGTTGAAATAACACTTTCAATGCTGGATATTTTTTGCGTGTCTTATCAACAATGTGTTTCAAAGATAACACACACATTCGTGTAGTTGAATCTTTGATACAAACTGTCTCAAATCATTTTGGCTATTTTGGAAGGCTGAGCTAATTGGATACAAGTGCTTAAATCCAGTCCATAGACACATTAATTCCAAATCTTGAAATGCAGCATTGAAAGGTTTAAAATCAATAACAAAATAAAAATATATAAAAATATATTATTAACAAACAAGACATAAAGAGAGACATGCATGCCAAATATCAAGTAGCTATGTGCAATATGGCAAAAGTTATAGCAAATGTTAAAGTTGGCGCAAACCAACAGACCAACAGACAGGGCAAAAATCAATATGTCCCCCAGCATATACTGGTGGACATAAAAATGTGCTGTCCATACATGCAGAAACTATTGAGTAATTAAGCGGACACTCAAATTATATTTATATCCACAATGACCTTGACTAAATTCTAAAGGGATTTTCATGTAAGTACCAGCTGTCTATACACAAAGTTTGGTGTTCATTATGCAAGGGTACTTAAGTTATTTAGCAAATCAAACTATGAAGCCCACCCACACACCAGCTACAAGTGATCACATTATACAACCTGTCATAAATGACAGGCATATTCAAATGGCCACAAGTATATTTTGAAGTGAATCATTAAACAAACCTACAGGCAATTGTGGAGTACTGTATTGCATATTAGTATAACATATCATTTGACTCTGTTGAATGGCCACAAAGATTTTCAACTTTTGTTTACAGACACTGGACCAACCCACCGATGTGAATCCAATTCAGCCCCATACTTTGTACATGGGGTAAAATAAAAAAAACTAAATCCTTTTGTGTTCACCTTGTTGCACAATGTGATCAACTGATCATGTGAGAAAATACCACATGTACCATACTGTATTCATTTTTATTACAGTTCATACTGTATGTAACCTTATATGTTTACATTTATTAAAGGCAAATATTTCCTATGATATCATAGTTTATTTATACAGTACTGCGTGAGTATAACATACATTTTAATTTATAGCTAAGTTAAGTATGAAACTGTGCTCTGTATTCAATGAATTTGAAAATGGCTTTAGGAAGTTCACAACTAAGATACACACAGCAATCAAAATGGTATTTAAGTCAAAATTGTTATGTGTACCATTATAAGATGCACATTATACTTTGAAATATTTTTTACCGCATAACTATTTAATTGATTAAGATAATTAATTACCCGCTTTACAGATTTTGCTGCCTCTACAGCTGGACTACAATGTACTGATGATCTGTTTGTCTTCTGCTTTCCCATGGCAATTGTATCTGCAAATGTAAATGATATAACAAGTGTTAACCCTTTACAATGCAATAACAGGGTTTTACAAGATTTTGATGATGACACTAGATATAATTGTGATAAAAGGAGAAATTGCTCAAATTTGAGCAATTTCCCTTTTTATCAAAATGATATATAACCTTCTAAATCAACTTTGTCTTATTACATTACAACTTAGTGTGTTATCTGCAACCTCTTTCAGTTTGGGATGGTCTAAACCTAAAAATTAAGGTAATGCGGGCTACACAGAATGTTTCATGAATATTTAGAAATCCGCCAATTTATTTGAATTAATATTATAACTTTATCTTTATAATAATATCTGTCAGCATATACTCTTTAAATTTGTTCTGAGACAGCATACATTTAGCATTTCCCTAATGCAAAGAATATTATTCAATGCATTGGATAATTTGTGTAAATATTGTGACAAAATTATAAACTGCTCATTAATGAGCCTGCAACAGGGATATAGTGAACACATTGTGACACACTGTGAATATGGAATGAGTGATGTATTGGACGTCATCATTGATGACGTTCATTCGAACGAATGATAAAGGGGGCTAAGTTTCGTTAAGTTGGTGCATATAGCCGCGATTTGAGTTTCTTGAAAACTGGCCGAACACGTTTGCTGAAATTTGACATGTATATGGACCAGAATGCGATCTACCTGTTGGCGTAGGGGTTATACCTGGCAAAAATCAAGTTTTCGAGTATTTTGTGTTTAAACTTTTTTTGTGGGAACGGGCACGCGCTCAAATAAACATTGTGACGTCACTTCACAAACAGCGTTAGACATCCGCCATCTTGTAACGCGACAAAGAAACTCAGTGTCATTCTAATTCAATAAACACAGAAAAATATGATTGTGTTTAATAATCATTAATACAAATGTCTATATTTTGTGCAGCGGATGTTTATTCAGACAGATACGGCAGAATTATGTAAGTATCTTTGTGTACTTTACAGTAGATTTGATAGTGGTAAACAACTGCGTACCGGTAAAGTTCAATCTAGCCGATTTTACTACGCAAGAAATTTAAGTATCTCACTGGCAAAATGAGCTTGACACATAAACAACAACCGGATCCGATTTACATCCACAAAATATTGTGGGAATCCGATGCAATGCAAATTACTCATGTTTGATAACGTTTGATGAATTCGTTATATCAATATGCATTAACATTCAAGGGGAATAATTTTTAATTGAAATGTGCGATACAATGACAGTGTTATATTGGGATAATAAGTCGTTTAGCCGTTATCATGATAAGTATATTGTTTGTTGTGTTTCATTTTCATAAAAAACATACTTTTACTGTTTTTTCCTTAAAGTAAAACAGTTCAGTAGTCATTATATCCTGAATTTTAAATATTGAAATAGATGTCGGATATTTCATATTTTCGGACGTTGCTACGTAAGCTAGTTGTCAACATAATTATTAATATACTGATATACCTTTTACGCATACAGTTGTGCAACTGTTGTCTACGTAATGATACGCTGTTTAATGTCTATAATGTCTTCCTGCCCCTGATGATAATAAGTATTTATCTCAACAAACCCCAGCAATGTCAATGGTCTGTCAACAGAAGAAAAATATTAGCTAAAGAAACTTCAGTGTACAATTTATATAGCAGTGTCCGACAAATCCATTGCCCGTAGCCCGGGGGCTACAGAATTTTTTCATCGGGCTACTGAAATGTTTCAGCTGACGCCCGCCGGGCTACTATAAATCTATAAGAGCGGTAGCCCGTTTTATTGACAGACATACGTAGAATTAACACCCTGACCATGTGTTTCTACACCGTGTCTTGTTTATAATCCGATAACAAAGTGCAATCAATTATCTTATCAATCACCGATCACTTGCGGTAATGTCGTAAACAGTAAGAGTGCATTTTAATCATTCAATCAGAATCAACATTTGTCGTCTGCTAATAATATAATGAGAGCCGGTTGGATAGTTGGCGCACATGATGCAACATCATTTCGCAGTTTGGAATTCTTTGTTAACCGCAACAATGAGTAAGAGCTACTACGTTTTTGATGTCGTTAAATATCCAAGGATGCCGAACATTAAATAAATCAAAACAATAGCGGATTCTTCAAAACGGTAACGAAACCGAAAATGAATATTAATAACAACGCGGTTAACACCTGCTAATTAGTTTGCATTGTCAATTAATAATTGGATTGATCGACTGTTAATCAATAATCCCATATATGCCCAATTTAATTTTTTTTAAACCAAATTATGGGAGGGTAATATAGACGATGAGAGTCATAAACACAAACGTTTGAAATTTTCTAAAGTGTCAATTGAATTTCGGCATATGATTCTATTTAAAGATATGATGAAATAAGCTCCCAATCAGGACCGTTCAATTGCAACTTGCGTAAATCACCTGCGACGGTTTGCACACGTTGTGTACAGCTATTTTAGGTTACAAAATTCTACATTTAATAAATGAATTTCTTTGTCCAGACAGGGACCTATACAAACGTATAGGCCCCTGGTCCAGATAAAAAGCGCGCACAAATTGGCATGGGTGTATTTATTTGTAAATAAAAATTTCGTAGCGGGTACATCATTGAGATCATTTAGTTTCCATTAAAAGTTTCGTTGTGAATTTCAACTAAAGTACCGGGGTATCTCGCGAATTATTTGGCATTGACATTTCCTCTTAATAAAATATAAAGTAAACACGCTGTATCGTTACCGTTACACTGTATCAGTTCCTTCATTATTGAAACAATTATTGTATTGTATACTGACTGCACACTAGTGTCGTAACATACGGATGCAATACGTAAATTCGGACAGAACTTAAAGTCGGACACAAGTAAATAAATGATTTAATACTCTTGATTTCTTGAAACTCGGTATTTGTTGTTAAAAAGAGCAATTGCATTGATTAACACCATACGAGTCAGTCGTATTGATCATCTAAACGCTTTATTTACGTTTCCAACTTAACGTGCTGTCCGAATTTAAGTACACATACATGTGCACATACATGTAATATCTATAACATGCAATAAGAAATTTGTCGGACACTGATATAGTATTGACATACCTGTATGATGAAGCCAACCCCGTATCAAAAGTCAACCAGAGTCGTAACATATTTATGTCATGCTATAAATCAAAGAATACTCATTTTCTTGGATACATTTCTACATATATTGGTGAATGAATATAAATTACTGCACCGAGGAATATTTTAAGGTTCAAATGTTTCAAATGCATCTTACAATAGATGAAAATAACTCTCATCAGTCTGAAATTCACAATTTTGACGCCATTGTCGCTTTGTCCAAGACTAGTTTTAATTTGGATACTTTCGAACGACCTTGACAATTTTTGCTGAAATTGTAAACATTACTTTCGTTTTCTGAAATCTATTATTTGTGATTAACAACAAGTCTGGTGGATTATAAAAATGATTTCAGTGTGAATCGGGTAGTTTTAAATATTTACTTTGAGTTTGTATTTACACTACAATTTGTTCACAAAACAAGCCAGAATATTCTAAAATACCGGGAAATGTCATTCTGAATTTGAAAACACTTGAGCACATGGTATGTTACTAAAAGTAGAAATACCATCATATGACCGTAAAATCTCGGGAGATTCGCATTTCAAGAAAGTCTGTCACATCGCTGTTTTTCTCGATATGTAAGAGCAGAATAGATAAATTTTAAATGTTTAAGATAGTATTTTGTGAAAGAATGTATCAGTTAAATGTGAAAAATGTCAATCTTTCCAATCAAGTGATTGATATGGGCCAATAACTGCATTTAAAAGCTGTTTTGGACCGGTCTTTTTTAACTGTCGACTTTTCGGCATTTTCTGGTTGACTTTCCTAATGGGGTTGGTCCATAACTATAAAGTCGCGCCAGTCAAAAATCATAAAAAGCGACATTTAAAGTTATGGTAGCCAGAATGAGAAAAATATGTACAACTGAGCAATCAATCATGACAGACTGATGTCTCAGGTAAGTGCAGTGATTTTTCCACCAGATTCTCACCAAGGTGATCCCGGTTGATTTCACCACAATTGAATATATGTCAGTACACAAATAAATTATACAGCAGGTAATGACAATCGATAAATGTCTTAGTTTTAATTTAATTGTTTGCACAAATTTGGACACTCTTTGTGTCTGAGATATGTTGGGTTAAATGACCTTTACAACAAAACATACATCTCTGAATCTGCGATACATTACAGTTAAAGTTTAACACGTAAAATACCAGTATTCAGATCTGAAAATATCCTAAAAAACTCGTATGGTATGAAGTACATAATATCTTGTGACGTATTTTCATTTTAAATCTTGAATTTAATGACGACTTGAATTTAATGACGACAAGTCGGACATGCAGTTAAATATTTTTATACGTATATCGTGTGACATAATTTCATTTAAACTCTAGATTTTAACGACATTAGTCTGACGCGTGCGGCGTTATTTTATTTAACAGTAAAACAAAAATTAAGTAGACTATCAAAAAAATACAAAAAGTGTACTTGTAAATAAAAACTCCTTCATTCCGTATAAAGATTGTACGTTACAGCAGAGCTCCAGATAACTTTTCTGAGTAATTGGGTTAATACCCACTACTTTTGAGTTCAATTGGGTATTTTCATATTCAATTGGGTACAAAAAAGTCGGTACCCACAACGGGTACTTTAATTGACAATTGGGTACCTTTGTTTTAAAATTGGGTATGTTCATTGTCTTAAATTCTCACCTGCTTATCTGAATAAGCTGGTTGTAGTTCCACTCTTAATTGATTAGTTTCAGAGATTTTGTGTAATTATGTAGATGTATCCATAATATACAGTCTTGATTCAAAAAAAAAGTTCAACGATTTTTTCCACCAGTTTTCTTACAATGTAAGCACTGACAGCAATTGCCTCCGACATAATATCGTCAAGAATTAGTTTCACTATATTTTCCGCTTCTGATTTTGTGTTGCCTGCGGTTAAATATCTTAAAATTGAGTTTCTTTGTGCCTAGGATACGATGTTTCCATTTTTAAGGCCTCACGATTTCGACATTTTCACAACAATAACACGTAGTCACAAAGACACTTTTTTCCGTACATATTATTGTACTGAAGGTTATACTGAAAGCCCTTGAACAAAGCGGAAAGAATCCGGGTATTTCGGACCAGGGTATTTCCGGGACAAATTTACTCGTTATGCAAAGGAAAAATATGATATGCGTAATCGGCAATTTCAATGGGGTTTCGGAACGCATGGTTTTATTTTTCTATGCGTAATCGGCAATTTTACATTGGGTATTTGCACAAATGCCCACCTTATCTGTAGCTCTGTTACAGTAATCTGTGAAACAACGTCATTAATAAAACAAAAATATATGTTTGACAACAACGGTGGCTAATAATGTTTACGAAAAAATACAAACAATATAGATTTATCTATTACATAACATGTTAGAATTTTATCATGCATTTATAATCACTCATAAAGAGATTTCAATATACAGTTACATGCATAGACAGTTTTTTTAAGCCAGTGCCTTTTGAATTCAGAAAATAATCAAGATAAACCATAAAATTGGGAAAAAAAGATAGTAAACCATAAACTTGAGAAAAATGAGGCATTATTAATATGATTATAAATAACAGAATTACAATAATTTTGTTTGGAAGTGCATGATTGAGTGCATTTTAAAATTTATATTATAAAATGCTGCTTGAATTTCTTTTTACCTTTCATATGTAAAAAAAGAAATATCATCTGCTAGTGCAAAATATGACTGGGAAAGCTGGTTTATGGTCATTTCGTAGCAAAAGAGAAGAAAATAAGTGCATTAAATAAATGAATTCATATTTTTGTATCTGGAATAGTTGTATTTTAAATAGATCCTCCACCCCAGGGCTTTTTTTCCTGACTTTGTGAAGCGGCCCTGGCACCCTCACTTTGTGAAAAAATGAGTCGTGAACTTTTCAAAATTGTGAAAAAATGATTCGTGAACTTTTCAAAATTGTGAAAAATTGAGTCGCGAACTATTCAAAATTGTGAAAAATTGAGTCGCAAACTTCTTAAAATTGTGAAAAACTGAGCCGTGAAATTGTTGAAATTGTGAAAAACGGCCAATTTTGTAAAAATTCACGGCCCTGTTAGGTTTGTGAATTGTCCCTATCAAAATTGTGAAATGTCCTTCCAGGGCCACTCGCAAAGAAGGAAAAAAAGCCCTGCTCCACCCTATAATGGCCGAATAAGGGCTAAATTGCTTTCCGACTTGAAATGAAAAGGCATATTGGTTGATCGTGTAGCGTTTATGTGCAAAATTTGAGGGCCAATTGATAAAGCTTGTTGATGCCAAAACAGGTAATAATAATAATTTATTATCAGGTACATGTACACAAGCAAATAAGTATATTTAACCCTTTCAGTGCGGGAACCAAATTTTAAAGGCCTTTGAAAACAGTTTGGATCCAGATGAGACGCCACAGAACGTGGCGTCTCATCAGGATCCAAACTGTTTGCTATTCTGATAGTATTCTTTGAAAAATTTTTGAAGAAAATGCTAATTTTAGAAATTCAGCAGACGACATTTTAGCAGACGACAAATTTCCCAGCATGCAAAGGGTTATTAAGATGCTTAAGGTGTGGAAGACTCATAATCAGGTTTGGTGTCCCTCAAACCCTAAGCGTCTTGTAATTCCTTATGCAGTTTGTATAGATAGTGCCGCATCCTGACACGTAAAGCTTGTGCTTTGTTGGCAGCGTTAGTTGGCTGTTAACAGGTTCATTGTGGTTATCTCCACCATCAGTCTGTCCGTCTGTCCTAGCCACTATCTCCTACACCATTAGCACTAGAACCTTGAAACTTAAACACATGGTAGCTATGAGCATTATGTGCGACCCTGCACTATATGGAATTTTGATCTGACCCCTGGGTCAAAAGTTAAAGGGGATGGGGTGGAGACAGGTCAGAGATTTTCACTTATTTTTAGCTTGACTAATATATATGAAATATATATAATGGAGCTATCCTGATCACGTCGGCGTTACCGTTAGCGTGCACATGTTAAAGTTTGTGTACTACCCCATATATTTTCTTTGTCCTTTTACAAATTACTTTTATACTTTGCATACATGTACTTCTTTACCAACATGACCCTTATCTATAAACAAGAGCAGACAACTGTATCAAGCATTTTGACAGAATTATTGCCCCTTTTATACTTAGAATATGCATATTATTGATAAATCTATGTTAAAGTTTGCATACCACCTTAAATATTTTCTATGTCCTTTGACTTATTGTTTTCATATTTTGCATACTTCATTACCAACATGATCCCAATCTATAAACAAGAGCAGACAACTGAATCAAGCATTTTGACAGAATTATTAACCTTTTATACTTAGAATATGCATATTATTGATAAATCTATGTTAAAGTTTGCATACCACCTCAAATATTTTCTATGTCCTTTGCCATATTGCTTTCATATTTTGCATACTTCTTTACCAACATGATCCCAATCTATAAACAAGAGCAGAAAACTGTATCAAGCATTTGACAGAATTATTGCCCCTTTTATACTTAGATAATTGAACATTTTGCTTAAATTGCCATAACTTCTTTATTTATGAGCACATTTGATTCATACTTTGACAAAACAACACTTACCTGACATACCACAATGCACTGCACCCAAACTATCCCCCATGCCCCACCCCAGAATCCCCCCCCCCCCCCCAATTTTATTTTTATAATTATTTTTGAAACTTCATCTTTTAAATTACCACCAACCCACATTAACCACCCGTCTCCATGATGGCTTACATTAACCTGTCAAGCACTCGAAATCTCTTAAGACAATAGTTACGGTCAATCTCAACCATGCATGGCCGCATTACCAACCCTGGGGCGCCCCCTGGGTCAAACATGCGGCATGGGAATACGCGTCGGCCTCTGCCGCACCATTTTTCACCAATTGACTTCAAATTAATACTTAAGATTTCTTATGACAACACAGTGTCTCGACCATCCATGTTCACATTACCCACCCCAGGGCCCCGCCCACTTTGGTGGTAAAGATCCCAAGCTATTTCAGCATAATTAAAATCCAAGCCATTTTTGTGGTCAAGCACCGAGCTTTCTCACCATAATTAAAATCCAAGCCAGTTTGGTGGCAGAGACCCCGAGCTATTTCAGCATAATTAAAATCCAAGTCAGGTTAGTGGTCAAGATCCTGAACTTTTTCGGTATAATTAAAATCCAAGCCAGTTTGGTGGTCAATTTTTGTGGTAAAGACCCCAAGCTTTCTAACCATAATTAAAATCCAAGCCAGTTTGGTTGCGGAGACCCCGAGCTATTTCAGCATAATAAAAATCCAAGTCAGTTTAGTGGTCAAGATCCTGAACTATATCGGTATAAATTATAATTAAAATCCAGGCCAGTTTGGTGATCAAGACCCCAAGCTTTTTCAGCATAATTAAAATCCTAGCCAGTTTTGTGGGGGAGACCCTGAGGTATTTCAGCATATTTAAAATCCAAGTCAGTTTAGTGGTCAAGATCCTGAACTATTTCGGTATTATTAAAATCAAGGCCAGTTTGGTGGTCAAAAACCCGAGCTTTTTTAGCATAATTAAAATCCTAGCCAGTTTCATGGCCGAGACCTCGAGCTATTTCCGCATATTTAAAATCCAAGCCAGTTTGGTGGTGAAGATCCTGAACTATTTCGGCATAATTAAAATCAAAGCCAGTTTGATGGTCAAGATCCTGAGCTATTTCAGCATAATTAAAATGCAAGCCAGTTTGGTGGTCAAGAACCCGAACTATGAGCATAATTCAAATCCAAGCCAGTTTGGTGGTAAAGATCCCAAGCTTTTTCAGCATAATAAAAATCCAAGCCAGGTTGGTGGTCAAGATCCTGAGCTATTTCAGCATAATTTAATTCTAAGCCAGTTTGGTGGTCATGACCCCCGAGTTATTTCAGCATAATTAAAATCCAAGCCGTTTTGGTGGTCAAGACCCCAAGCTATTTTAGCATATATTTTTTTGGCATAATTTTTTCTTACCCAATTGTTTTCGTACACACATTTTTTTCGTACCCATTTTTTTCTGTTTTTTGACAGAATAATGCCCCCTTTTATAGTTAGAAAATTGAAAATTTGGGTAAATTTTGTGTTCAGGTCTACTCTTATCCTATTTGTGTTAAGGTCTACTCGTATCCTAAAGTATCAAAGCTATATCGTCTACTTAATGTTATATGTCATGTAACTGACATTTTTAAACATTTTATTTCTTTCCCATTTTTGTTTTTTTTATTAAGGTGACATACATCAACTGTTTAATAATATTAAGTCTACCTTTTTGGTAAAAATATTGTTTTTACCAAATTTTCAAAATTGACATTACGGACACATGTCATTTGCTGAATGAAAAAGTAGCATAACTGACATTTAGTTAAATTTTCAGGAGAAGGAAAAACTTCTTTATTGAAATAAAATAGGGATACTTACAGAGTGAAACAAACACATGGGATATTTTCAGATTTGAATACTGGTATTTTACGCATCTTTAGGCAGTTCTGTGTACCAAGGATAAATACAATATTTAAACATTCATGTACAATGCACAATACTAAAAACCTGAATTGTAACTGTAATGTGTTTCAGATTCCGAGATGTCTGTGTTGTTTCTAAGTTCATGTGAAAAATTAAGTTTATATGTTTATAGGTTTAAAATTGCAAATTTTCCTCTTACTTGCCCTTGTATTTCAAGATAGAATACTTTCCTTCCCAGAGGAAAGAGATCTGGGTTTGAATCCCAGTGGGGGCTTCAGAGGATGATTCATTTTAAGAAAAATGAATATATTTGCTTTACTTTGTCTCTAACTTAACCAAATAACTCTGACAATGCCTTTACAAGTATGCAGTTTTTGATAATTCAATTATGCAAGAAACATGTATAATTTTAGGGTAGACTTAGACAGCAAACTAAGAATTGGCATCCATTTTAGTTTTTTAAGTCAATACAACAATAAATGCATATAGGAACACATATTTAAATTAAAAATGCAACAATCAGAGGACATAATCAATTAAATAGTAAATGACTACTTTAAATATTTTTTAGCACTGTTTGTTTTTCAGAGATTTGTAAATATGACGTTTTATGTTCTTCCCATTGAACTAATGCAATATGTGCTTTGGAACTGGAATCATATAGTGTTGGAAAGCTGATGTTTCACGTCCAGAGGGTCCTTGCTTCCGGAAAGCTGAAAATTGTATATGATCTCCCCACTCATTCCATCCCGCGAAACCCTTAAGGTGTCGCAAGTCTAGTAATGAGACCAATTATTTGAAAGAATTCATCATAGCTTTTGTTTATAATAGTGTTCATACATGTATATGTGTGTGTGTGTGTGTGTGTAATCACATGAGCTTGAAATTCTATCACTACATAAAGTCTATGCATAAATTATTAAAAAAAATACCCCACCCACCCCTCTTCTCTATATATAAAAAGACAAGCTGTCTTTTTATATATAGAGAAGAGGGGTGGGTGGGGTATTTTTTATTAAATAATTTATGCATAGACTTTATGTAGTAAAAGAATTTCAAGCTCCTGTGGTGTAATTCTGACAGTTAAGACAGTTTGTCTGACCACTGAAAGTTTATTTATTTTCATTACACATTTACAAATGGGAGAAAATATTGCAAGCATTTTATTTCAAGGCATACTTTGCATGTCAACCAAGTTTAATGACGAACTATAGCATTAAACAACAGACCAAATCCGCAAAACATGCACCAAAAATGTTTGTCGAAGTTACGGTAATGTTTATACGGCCCCCGAGTTATGCATCCAGGTGGTACGGAATAGATACACTGACTGGCCTTTATATAATGGTGTTTATCTTTCTTAAATGAAGGTGGAAATGCATATTGATGACTGTAACGAGTAAAATATATATAATTCAAGAAAATAACACGAACCTTTTGGTAACCTCGGTCATTGAACAGATTAATGTTGTCCACCGACTTTTCAGACGTCCGAAAAAACGCGCCGGAAATTCAACCGATCTGAAGCCTCGTTTTGGAAATCCAAGCGCTGGCAGACCAAGAGTTCATACATTTTGTAAACATCCATTCAGTAGACAAAGAAATAATTACTTTACATGAAACAACAGACAAAATTAAGTTTCTAAACATACTCTCTCCGTACCAGCCATTCAATCTAGAAATATGTCGGAATCGGACAGGAGCCGGAATAGATAAACTGACTGTATTCACATAATTCCATTTTAATCCATACATATTTTTATTCTCCTTAGGTGCAGTGCGCAGTGCAACAGGATTTGTTGAGCTGCTCCAACTGGATGGTAATTAAATCCAATTTATTTTAATTTCCGTTGCAAGAAACAAAACACATTCCATGTGCCTCCATGTCGCTTAAAAATCACACTGTCACTGATAAACATTACACGCTTCTATGCATAGAATTTTCTAGATTGTGTAGTCTTTTGGAAGAGTTCATTTTTTTCGTAGATTAATGGATACTAAAATAATCAATAGACTACTATGTACGCAAATGCCTTTAATGATTAGCGAGAAATTGACATTATAATCGTACTATTAATTTCCTTTCTTGCAAGTATGATTATAATCTGAGAAATCATGCGTTTGTTTATAAAGTGTTACATGCTCTTGTATGTGACATCTCCACGACTCCGACATTGGCGTAGGTCAGTTTGCCAAGTAAAATGAGGCTACGTAAGGGGAATACATAATATTGTTACTTTTAATAATATTTAAATATATTTATAAATCATTTTTTTTTATATTTCAATGATGTTCATGTTTTTACATTTTAGACTTCCTCAACTTTGCTGCCGATATTCGTCCATTCGACGATGATGAAACAGTAAATGGTAAGTTCTATTGTTACTTTTACTTTTTTAAATACATGACTTTGTAATAGCAACATGTCAAGGAAAGTTAGATAGCTTGTCATTAATGTTCAATTGCATCCAACAATGATAAGCAATTAATATGGAGCATTAAGAAAAACACACAAATGACATTACATGTCATAACAATTTATCACTCAATAAATCAAGTATAATTTATTTATTGTTGTACATGCATCAAAACATGGCTTTAACAATAGAAATAATTTACTTACACATTTATCCAAAACAAAATTTAACATTTTGAAATCAGTGATTTTGTTTGCCCAAAATTACAGCCTCTTACAAAATGTTTCCCAAATGCAAAAAGTTAAAAAAGGTTGTTTCTTAACAACAAAAAGTAACTTTTTTTCCAATTGTTGATCCACAGTCACAATTTTTTATTGCACTGATTTGTTTCAAGCTTAAAAAAAATAAGTTGCACGGCTTGACTACCAACTTTTGAAATTGAGTTGCCCAGGCCAAAATCTACTTGCCCCGGGCTTACGGTCAACCACTAATTTCCATCCCTGATGCAGTTATAAATAATTGATATACTGTTGCTCTTAATCATATTGACTATATATTTTTTTTTGTAAATCACAGGAAATTAAAATAAGTTAATATTGTTTTCTAAATTTTTAATAAATGATTTCATTTTTTTTCCAGAAACATCAAAAGACAGCAGTGCAGATCAAGGTAAATATCATAATTGGCTTATTCAATCAAGAAACACCTATTGACCACACTTATGAAGTTAATAAGATAAGTTAAATGCATTAACTTAAAGTGTTTTATTCCATAGAAAATATTGAAACTTAATATTGTAAATAAGTATTTAACAAGATGTAAAATAAATATCTGCATTTCAGTTCTTAGTGTGCCTGTTCCTGTGAATAATAAGGAAATTAAACCAAGCAGGAATCCAGCTATTGGTAAAAGGTATATCCTAATTTTTTTCTCATTTGTTATATATTCAAACTTTGTGTAATAATTTCATTTATTTAATAAATTTAATAATACCATTAAGGAAATCAAATTTAAATGGGAAAACTCTTAGACCTTACTTAGATTTAAAAATCAACATAAACACTGCAGATGTATGACATAATAAATAAGATTTTGTTATTAAGTTATAATAACTTATTATTTATAAATGTTTATGGTAAAAAATGCTACAAAGCACTTTCCTATAAATCAGGAAAGAGCAGACCCTGAGGGAACTGCAGATGGCATATTATGCTGGAGCCATTGCAGTTCAACAGGAAAAATTGCTCCTTATGAAATCCCAGAGAGTTTTTTGAGGAGGGAAAGCTCATGATGGCATTTGCCAAAGACAAACTGTAAAAGAATGTCATAAAACAACATTTTTTATCATTTTGAAAAAAAAATATTCTAAAAATGATAATAAATGACATTACATTTGTAGCTGGGGTTTGTGTTAACAACACAAGGGGTTTTAAGTTCCAAGTATTTAATATATGTGAATGATGGTCAGTGACCAAGACTTAGTGTAGAAAGTGGCAATTGAAAATAGCCAACTACAACAATTACCTCTTGCAAGGTTTTACAAACAAGTGACTTAACATTTAGTTACTATTTAAAATTATATGGATGAACATGAAATCATCTCACAATAAACACAAAAATGTAAATAAAGTAAGTTATTCTTACTAATTTACACCTTTGCCTATACCATTAAATTACTGCAGTACACTATCCACCAGAGTAGACACTCAGTAGTAGACAGTGTTTACAAGGTGCGTGAGAAAATTCCTGACCTATATTTAAATACATCTGTTCAATCAGCTGATGGCTGACCTAGTTGTCAGTTAAATGTAAACATAACGGATCTCTATAATTATGCACAGGGAAAATAATCAAATTTATTAAACTATATATTTATGAACACACATTTTAAAGACTTGTTTTGTCTTTATCACATGTAAATGAACACACATTTTATAGACTTGTTTTGTCTTTATCAGATGTAAATGAACACACATTTTATAGACTTGTTTTGTCTTTATCAGATGTAAATGAACACACATTTTTAAGACTTGTTTTGTCTATGTCCGTACATCATTCTGAATACTATTACGCCATACATAGATCAAGTCACCCATGGTGCCTTGCAATGTCCGTCCGTCTTCATCTGCAATTAATGTTATTTATTGATGATTAGTTTTATTACTCATTATTAATGTTATTAATATTGTTTTAAATATCATTATTTATGTATGTTATAAATGTTTTTTTTAATATTCAATATTATTATTAATATTATAATTATTGTGCATTGCTTATTAATGTAATGCTATTGTTCATTGTTAAGCTAGATATAAACAGCCTTTTACTTGTTTAGTTAAATATTTTTAACAAATTTATTGCACATAGTCATAATGTTTGCAGTTATTGCATCCCTGATAGCCTGCCCGTCAGGGTTACCCTCAAGCTGGACAAGTGGTGGAGGTTGAGGGTCTTCTTCCTCTGGGAACGCCTCCCTCTCACCCCATGCCTTAGCGAGATTGTGCAATACTACACATGCCAGAATTATTTTTGTTACCTTGCCCGGCTTCATTCGTACCTCAATGTTTAAAGAACATTATTAAACATTTTTAAATTAAAATAAGTTAATTTGGTGCATATTTTTAGATATTTAATGATATTAAACATAAATGTTATAGTGCTTATTAACACATTAATACTTAATTAATACCTCTCCATGAAGGACATGAAACCTCCGCTTCAGTACACCGAATGCTCTTTCGATAACATTTCTTGTCTTTGCATGTGCGTCATTGAACATCTGTTGCTGTGGGGATCCTGGTGTAAATATGCTATAGTTACAATATTAATTTCAAACATATAACATCAAAATGAACTTAGACATGTGTTATAAGAAAAGATTCAGTACAATGTATTTTGTAAAGACCGGTAAATGGATAAGATGTTTAACAGAGAAGCACTAACCAGGATGCAGGTAAGGTGTCATGAGAAACTTCCTGCATGGGTAGGCACTGTCCCCCAACACAATTCCATCCTCCAAACCTTTGAACAGAACAATTAAACAACAATTACAGAATGATCCTCTTCTAAATGTATATAATTTATTTTCACATCAATTTTGTTACAATAACCTTTAGTTTAAACCTATTTATTTTAGCTCGATTGCATCGAAAGCTGTAGGCTTATATAAACGCTCTCGAGTCCGTTTCCTGGGACTATAACCAGTACTTGGTGTCTTTGGGGGAGATCAAAGAAACGTTCCCAGTGGGGTCCGAACCCATGACATCCAGTTCGCTAGGCGGACATCCATTACGCCACGGCGAATAACCTTTTATAAGTATACATTTATAAATGAGAAACAGGAACATGCACAACAATAAATGAAATAGCATTAAAAAAATATCAATCCATTTTAGAATATGCGCTTACCATGATGATGGGCTTCCAAATAATCAGACAGTACTGAGGTTCTGAAAACATGAGCATCATGAGTACTTCCAGGCCATGTGGCATTTATGCTGGTGAATACACCTGAAATATGATAACATAGAATATAATGTATGCAATTTAACTATAGACGTTCCTGTGCAGTAAATCATTCAAATAGTATGATACATCTTATTATTAAAATGTAGCAAGAAAATAATTCTTTGTAGCCTCTTTTACTGTATATTCATACACTTAAGAGTGAAATTGACTTTTTCTACTGAATGAAAAGAATTTCACCACAAGTGAGACATTAAATTAGACATTTTATATCTTTCCAACAAAAGTATGGCAAAATAATTTACAATGCACACTCTAGCAACCACTAATTTGTCTGAATCTTTCCTATCAATCTGTTCAGTCAACATTTTTATAGGAAAACATAAATCTTTTGAAGTAATTTTGATATAATCATTAAAAAATATATCTTATAGACTAATAAACACAAAAACACTGTTTAAAAGTGAATATTTTCAAAATTATAGTTTTTTCTCTAACAAAATCTAAAATTCACATGTTTTTAACCAAAATACAACATCTATGTTGTATGTTTTTTTTTAATAAGCATTACTAACTTAAGTTTTATCAGAAAAATGTCATAATTACCAAAATAAGGGGGGTGGATGCATTTATAGGGTTGGATGAAGAGAGAGGAAAGAGGGCTATTGGAATTCCCTGTCTTGTGCCTCTATAATACAAAGAATCAGACTATATTTTAACCATGAAACAGACTTTACCTATCTTTATTTAGAATCGTTACGTCATTTGAACTGAGTAAATGTGAGTTTTTGGGCGCAAAATATGCATTACACTGTGGAAATTTGGACTTAAAGGACGTGTGTTAAACGAAAAACTAAATAATAATAAATCGTACCAGATCATAAGTAAGTGTTACGGAATCTTTGATCTGGTGTGTAAAACAGCAGGATGCATATAAATACAGTCAGTGTATCTATTCCGTCACACCTTACGCTTTTTCGCTGCAAATTTCTCACGTGCGATAGACACATTTCTCTGTTTTCGTATGATGAGAGACACTTTTTTTATCGATAATTTAAGACTTACTTGAATTAAATCGAGCACGTGTAAGTAGGTAAAACCACGCGTGTAAACCTGCACCCGACGTGTCCGTTTGCGATAGCAGAGAAACTATTCCGAATCGCATATCTATTTTTAGATGTGTGCTCTCGGGGGTCATCTCAAAATGATTTTTGACTGTCACTTAGAGCAGATTTTTGTACAAAAAGGTATCGAGACATTGTTACAAAATATGGGGTGTAAATAAAAAACACGATTTAGTAATAATTTTACAATTTTATTTCTAGCAAATCAACTGCCTGTTGAAATAACACTTTCAATGCTGGATATTTTTTGCGTGTCTTATCAACAATGTGTTTCAAAGATAACACACACATTCGTGTAGTTGAATCTTTGATACAAACTGTCTCAAGTCATTTTGGCTATTTTGGAAGGCTGAGCTAATTGGATACAAGTGCTTAAATCCAGTCCATAGACACATTAATTCCAAATCTTGAAATGCAGCATTGAAAGGTTTAAAATCAATAACAAAATAAAAATATATAAAAATATATTATTAACAAACAAGACATAAAGAGAGACATGCATGCCAAATATCAAGTAGCTATGTGCAATATGGCAAAAGTTATAGCAAATGTTAAAGTTGGCGCAAACCAACAGACCAACAGACAGGGCAAAAATCAATATGTCCCCCAGCATATACTGGTGGACATAAAAATGTGCTGTCCATACATGCAGAAACTATTGAGTAATTAAGCGGACACTCAAATTATATTTATATCCACAATGACCTTGACTAAATTCTAAAGGGATTTTCATGTAAGTACCAGCTGTCTATACACAAAGTTTGGTGTTCATTATGCAAGGGTACTTAAGTTATTTAGCAAATCAAACTATGAAGCCCACCCACACACCAGCTACAAGTGATCACATTATACAACCTGTCATAAATGACAGGCATATTCAAATAGCCACAAGTATATTTTGAAGTGAATCATTAAACAAACCTACAGGCAATTGTGGAGTACTGTATTGCATATTAGTATAACATATCATTTGACTCTGTTGAATGGCCACAAAGATTTTCAACTTTTGTTTACAGACACTGGACCAACCCACCGATGTGAATCCAATTCAGCCCCATACTTTGTACATGGGGTAAAATAAAAAAAACTAAATCCTTTTGTGTTCACCTTGTTGCACAATGTGATCAACTGATCATGTGAGAAAATACCACATGTACCATACTGTATTCATTTTTATTACAGTTCATACTGTATGTAACCTTATATGTTTACATTTATTAAAGGCAAATATTTCCTATGATATCATAGTTTATTTATACAGTACTGCGTGAGTATAACATACATTTTAATTTATAGCTAAGTTAAGTATGAAACTGTGCTCTGTATTCAATGAATTTGAAAATGGCTTTAGGAAGTTCACAACTAAGATACACACAGCAATCAAAATGGTATTTAAGTCAAAATTGTTATGTGTACCATTATAAGATGCACATTATACTTTGAAATATTTTTTACCGCATAACTATTGAATTGATTAAGATAATTAATTACCCGCTTTACAGATTTTGCTGCCTCTACAGCTGGACTACAATGTACTGATGATCTGTTTGTCTTCTGCTTTCTCATGGCAATTGTATCTGCAAATGTAAATGATATAACAAGTGTTAACCCTTTACAATGCAATAACATGGTTTTACAAGATTTTGATGATGACACTAGATATAATTGTGATAAAAGGAGAAATTGCTCAAATTTGAGCAATTTCCCTTTTTATCAAAATGATATATAACCTTCTAAATCAACTTTGTCTTATTACATTACAACTTAGTGTGTTATCTGCAACCTCTTTCAGTTTGGGATGGTCTAAACCTAAAAATTAAGGTAATGCGGGCTACACAGAATGTTTCATGAATATTTAGAAATCCGCCAATTTATTTGAATTAATATTATAACTTTATCTTTATAATAATATCTGTCAGCATATACTCTTTAAATTTGTTCTGAGACAGCATACATTTAGCATTTCCCTAATGCAAAGAATATTATTCAATGCATTGGATAATTTGTGTAAATATTGTGACAAAATTATAAACTGCTCATTAATGAGCCTGCAACAGGGATATAGTGAACACATTGTGACACACTGTGAATAATGAGACCAATTATTTGAAAGAATTCATCATAGCTTTTGTTTATAATAGTGTTCATACATGTATATGTGTGTGTGTGTGTGTGTGTAATCACATGAGCTTGAAATTCTATCACTACATAAAGTCTATGCATAAATTATTAAAAAAAATACCCCACCCACCCCTCTTCTCTATATATAAAAAGACAAGCTGTCTTTTTATATATAGAGAAGAGGGGTGGGTGGGGTATTTTTTATTAAATAATTTATGCATAGACTTTATGTAGTAAAAGAATTTCAAGCTCCTGTGGTGTAATTCTGACAGTTAAGACAGTTTGTCTGACCACTGAAAGTTTATTTATTTTCATTACACATTTACAAATGGGAGAAAATATTGCAAGCATTTTATTTCAAGGCATACTTTGCATGTCAACCAAGTTTAATGACGAACTATAGCATTAAACAACAGACCAAATCCGCAAAACATGCACCAAAAATGTTTGTCGAAGTTACGGTAATGTTTATACGGCCCCCGAGTTATGCATCCAGGTGGTACGGAATAGATACACTGACTGGCCTTTATATAATGGTGTTTATCTTTCTTAAATGAAGGTGGAAATGCATATTGATGACTGTAACGAGTAAAATATATTTAATTTAAGAAAATAACACGAACCTTTTGGTAACCTCGGTCATTGAACAGATTAATGTTGTCCACCGACTTTTCAGACGTCCGAAAAAACGCGCCGGAAATTCAACCGATCTGAAGCCTCGTTTTGGAAATCCAAGCGCTGGCAGACCAAGAGTTCATACATTTTGTAAACATCCATTCAGTAGACAAAGAAATAATTACTTTACATGAAACAACAGACAAAATTAAGTTTCTAAACATACTCTCTCCGTACCAGCCATTCAATCTAGAAATATGTCGGAATCGGACAGGAGCCGGAATAGATAAACTGACTGTATAAATAAATGGATTTATAAAATGAAGGGATACATATCATACTCAAACTTGAAGGTAAGAACTATTATGTTTTGAATTTTTGTGTACAAATTGATAAATACCTCGATGGTCGCACGTTGCCTGTACATTGAAACTGTGATAGTGCTTTCTGTTCACATATTGCTCCTCGTGTTCATGGGGAGCAATGATGCGAACGTGTGTTCCGTCGATCGCCGCAATTACAGACGGAAATCCAGCGATTTTGAAAAAAATCTGTTTAATAATTGATTTATGTCTGTCCGTCGTCGGGAATTTAATTGTTTGGTCTTTCAGGTCACACAGTTCGTCAGTTACTCTGGTCACTACCCTTGAAACCGTGGCAATGTCCACCCCAAAAGTATCCCCAATTAATTGCAAAAAATTTCCGGAAGCAAAAAATCTCAGTGTTATCTATATTTGCTGCCTCGGTGTCAAGGGTTGATTCCGTCCAGTTGGTCTCTCAAGTCTATGTCCGATCAGTCGTTCTATGCGGTCATTGTCAGGTGTAAATCTAAATCGTCGTCGTATTTCTTCAGGGTCGTCAGTTTCCGTAAATCTGTCAATTCGTCGAAATTGTCTTGGTCGTCTAGCGTTCGGTATGTCAAAGTCAGCCATTTTGTCAGCGCGTTCTTCATTTGGATAAAGATAACCGACGTCAAATATCTTGGCTTAATCTTATCCAAAACTTAACCAGAACGTGAACCGTTTTGGATAAATATTTTTTTATACAATCGCTAACCAAAAAAGATATCCTAAAATTGAAGATAACCAAAAGTTATCCGCTGGATAAGAGTTATCCATATTTATACAATTGTTCATTTATAATATTTTCTGATTGCCGTCCACAGATTTGCTTGCCTGTTGCTCATCTACATCATCGGCGGTGTTTCATTCATGAAATTCGTGCGCCGCGCCGAGGGGAAGGAACTCTTGCCAAACTACGGATTTTGGTCCAACCTGCCTGGATACATAAAGGTGAGGTACCTGGAACAATATCATCGGCGTTCTGGGAAAACGGGACTTAATGCATGTGCGTAAAGTGTCGTCCAAAGATTAGCCTGTGCAGTCTGAAGTTAGCGTATTGAATCGCGCTTTGCAAAAAAGGGCATAATGCAGTCCGCAAAGGCTAACCAGGGACAAAACGTTCCGCCTTTTGCTAAGATTTTCACTGAGAAAGGACTTACTTTGATATAAAAAATATCGTACACGCGGAAAGTGGCGTCACTAATAAGCACGTGCGGACTGCATACAGCCCCGAGTTCATTAGCGCGGCTAAATTATTTTAGCTTCGTGTCCTCTTGGTAACACACTGTCACCAGGGGTTCGAATGATTTGTGACCACTCTCAAGTATAGACTTCTAGTTACCTTTGTTTGCATTAGACGTTCGACCAACGTGAAGTCTAATAGGACTTCACGGGGGGGGGGGGGGCACTCAATAAAACAGATTCGTTTCAGAACCGGAGGTCTTATGTATCTATCATTATACATCATAATGCAGCCGAAGTCTTTTAGGGGGTGATGGCCCTTTATGTGAGTCTCCCGGTGCTTTGAGAGCTACGAACTTCGAGCCAAATGATTATAAGTATTTCTTTACTTAAAAAAAAAGCACAAAATAAATTTAAAAAAAAACACCCTACACATCAACAACACAAGTTTTGTTTAATTAACATGTTGATTTTTTTATGTTGTAGAGTGGAACGCTTTTCGTCATTAGTCCATGTAGGAAGAAATCTGCGTCGTATAACTCCATATAACAGCATACGGCGAGTGAACGCTTGACCGGCACAGGCTAATCTGGGAAGACACTTTACGCACATGCAAAACGCTACGTTTTCACAGAACGGTGCCCATATCAACAGAAGGTTCATCAAGTGTCTTGTCATCAAGTGTCGTGTAGAAACATTCAATGCGTTTTTCGTTAGTTTAATGTCTGATATGTGATTGTTTGTATATATTGAACATTGTTTGTTGATTATACATTTAAATTACCGGTATATATTTTGTCAAAGAATCGTTATACTACTATTGAATTCTGCAAAGGGGTATATTTAATGATGCGATGAGAACGATGCTAACTGATGATAGCCGATGATAACCGAGGATAACTGAAGGTGAACGATGATAGCCGATAATAACTGAAGGTAACCGACGATAACCGAAGCAATGGAAGTACTCTTCAGAGAGAGGGGCATTATCATTTTTTTGATTACGTTATTATTACAACGAGCAAGCATTTTGTAATTTGTTAAATACATTTTAATAACCACATACCGGTAATAGCAGAATTTTCGATAAAATAACCGTTACCATTGCGATTCAGTTTGTTTGCGCCTTTCAGAATTTGTCCCGATTGTAACTTCATCATCGATGTACATCTGAAATAAAATACCAAAAAGCATCACTATTCGAAGACTGTGTTGTCGAGTGCAAGGCATGTATGCATACCTAAAGAATCATAATCACACTTACAGGTCAGTTGTTGAATACTAGTATGAAGATTCAACAGCTGGACCTGACTGTAACTTTCCGATAAGTCTAGAGATGTTGAATAAATAACTTAAAACAAAACACTGAAATATTTACTCCCAATATCGTTAATGTGTTAATTCAATCATGTATTACAGTAACCTTTCAGATCTGGAGCATAGTTGTAAAAATCGGTTGGGCTGTAAAGGAAATACATTTATTAATAGAGTAAAGCGTCTGGAATGCATTGTAATGATAATTTTTAAAGTACGTGTGTTTTCTTACAAGGCGTTTAAAAGTGATATTATGGGCATTTTTCACTGTTGATTTGAGCTGAAAAGAATTAACAGACCAAAAGAGTTAGTTAAAATGTGGTTACAGACCAATTACCTGCAACTCATCTTTCTTCTAATTGTTTATAAAAATATATATTATATTCGATATTTTACATGACTCATCCAGTCCTCACAGCCGAAATGATACGTTCAACAAAATAGTGTCCTTGTGTCGTATGAACGAATCTGCACTAAAACTAAATTTGGATTCACATTGAAATCGAATCATTTTCATATTCAAATGCATTATTTTTCTCTTTCCGGGATATTGTTTTAGCATTATAGTATGTTTATGCTCTATTAACAAATATAAGTGTATATGAAGTGCAAACACCGCAAATAAAGAAAACGGTTGCGATATACACCTATAAATTGTAAGATGCCCATTATATCACTTTAAATAGGCTGAACAGTATTTAAGCCTGACAGTAACAGAGGAAGCGCGTTATATAAGACTCGAAGAGGTCCCGGATTGGAATCCTATAAATTTCATTCAACTAATTTACTTGACATTATACGGGCAAAAGCCCGCGAAGCGGGCGTTGACCGTTCATACATATGGGAATTTAGACATAAAATTACATAAGAATACCACATATGGATACGTCTCAAAAAAATTTGCCATGCAACATATATTTTCGCGATGCAATTTATGAACTTAAACAAATCAAAAACACTTTGACATATGCTAAATCGCATGTAAATACATACCTCAGGAAAAGTTATATCAATGACATCATAATTGTGTAGCGAATCGCACTAAATATTCTCGTATTATTTGTTTTTCTTCGCAAACGTTCCAGAATTAAGTCATTACTCAATTATCTCCCCTGAATGCTCTACTTCAGTGGGTATAAGCCGAAGACTGGTTCACTACATATAGTGACAGTCTTTACCAAACACAATTTAGGTGAACATAACCCGTCTTTAATATATTGCCGAATCTCAGATTTCTGTCGAATTTATTTGCTTTGGTCTTTTCGATATCTTATTGTTATTATTATCCTGACAAATCACAAACGCTTGTAAAAATTTTTTTGTTTTAAACATTATAGTTGGCATCTCTATTCTTCCAGTATTCTCGCGGTATTTCAATAACGACACCCTACTGTTTATTTGTCAGAATTTGTGACGCATTTTCCATTCGCTCTCAGAAAGAAGTTAAACGTGTGATCATGAGCAATATTCTGGTAAGTTGTCGTTGTTATCCACCAGAAACACATTTTTTTCACAAAATTTAAAGATATTCCAATCTAACTTTTTAGTCTTTTAGCTTTAATTTTTAACGTATTTACACCTCGTCTGCTCGCACTTTACCGATATCCCGAAAGGTTACATATCACTATAATTAGTTTAGGCCTAAAACCACAAAATCCGATACCGTTGGATTTTCGTACCACAATCTTACGTAAAAAAATCTTCCAGATTCGAAATCAACAAAAAAACAAGACATTTATAAATTGTCTGCATTATTGATCAAATTTTAAGATATTTGTCCGTTTTCTGTTTTTAGAAGCTGTTCTGCCAAGGCAAGAGCTGGACATCATACAAGTCATTCAATCCAGCAAAACTTGACAGTTTTGGTTTACAGAAATCAACAAAGGAGGGATTCAAAATTTCCAAGCTATACACAGTTATTATTTATGGTGATCTTTATTGGTTCTGTTTGTTTACTTGGATGGAACATGTGTGAACTTTTATAGAACTTTGAAAAGTCTATATATGTCTATCTATAAACAAAAATCAGCTATGGTATAATAAGATCAGATATGCAAACAATGTCAAAGGGTTGTTAAATTAACAATTTGAAGGCAATTATGCTGAAATAATATGAAAGTTCCCATGCAAATTTTGTCTGTATATCGACAAGTGTCTGCCGATAATTGTCAAACTAGTAATACAAAAACTTACCACAAGTATGTAAAAGCACTAAGTACCAGTGATCATTTTTAGTAAGATAGTGTAATTCTAAACAGTAGCAAATAGCTTGTTTAGTAAATGCATAATGCAATTAATATGATTTTCGTTCTATTGTGTAATTAATAAATTGGTTGTTACGTGTTAATCCATGATAAATGTTTTATGGCTAGTACAAAACCAGCAATGTTATTTTGTAAAAGGAAATACAATAACACCACTTTGTAATTTCATATACGTAAATATTCTTGAAATGTAGGTTGATGACAGTGTTTTAGTTTTACTTATTTTGTAACTATTATTTTATGGGCAAATAAATGATGTGAAGTGTTTTGTATCTCCACACAATACCACATACCTTTTTAGATATGTACTGTGTTATGTGTTATTTGAATGTTTAAATTAAAAAATATGGATGATATAACATGATGCATTCTAATATTTGCATTCAAATTGTAACTATAGAGCTAAGTGTATGCAGTTTCGACTGTGATTTTAGAATTGCTACAAAATGGCTAGTTTTTTAGTGGCGACAAAATTTAAACTATTCAACAATAGTTTGCGAAAGAAATTTAGAAACCTGCGCAAGATACCTGTATTTATTAAATATTTTAATTGCAAAACAAGTATGTTGTTATGCTGTTACACATAATTATAGATTGATAATAAATAAGAAGACAATTAGTGGTGTAAACGTTTCCCAACAGTAGAAATCATTCTTCTGATGAAGTAAGTGATATACAGACGAAAGCTCCAAGTATGGCTTTCAATACGTAGTGTGTGTTATTTGACAGTCTAAAACTTATTGGATTAAAAAAAATCCTGTCAAATTTGTCAATCAAAATTGATTTGACACATCACATGAATTTGATTATGTTAAATCAGTGTACTGCATGCTAAATGCAACTGCTTTAGCAAGCTGTCAAGTTGAATTGAGACATTTGATGAAACAAACTGTTTCCTGGATAGGACCAGTACTTAGTTTCTATATGCGAACCATGACGTCAAAAGTCTACAAGACCTACTATGTAGAAAGAATAATGTACTTCGACGTACAATTTTCACCGACCCTTGAGTGTTAGCCAATCAGAAGACACCTTACGTCTGTTGCTTTTAGAGATATTTGACATTGGACATTATTATTATTTATACCGAATTATGCGACTATCGACCGCTAACTCATAGATATTGTGCGTATTTATTAAACATTATTATTATTATAATTTATACCAAATACGCACAATATGAGTTAGCGGTCGATAGTCGCATAATTTGGTATAAATTACCCACTTAAGGGATCAATACAGAGACCTCCCAGTGACTAAGCCAGTTAGCGGACACTCCATCCACTATACCACAGACACCAAACCAGCTATAAATTCCTATGGCTAGAAAACAAAAAAAGTATCAGATGCTAGATCTGTAAGCTTGGAACATGTAACTCGTTTTAAGATTGATTTTTTTGGATGCATTACTTAATATGAAACAATTATAATATTTTGAACACAATCATGTCCATATATTTATTAAAAATACATGGTTATCAAAAAAACTTAAAAACCTTTTGCCCGTAAATTAGGTAGCACCTATAATCATATTAATAATTGCAGAATACGCCACACATGACAGTTTGTTTTGGTAAATTGATTAAACGACACTTTCAATACCAAAAATACAACCTACGCACAGAGATATGTCTGGAACACGCACTTTTTAAAATAAGAATTTCAACGAGTACATAAAGTACAGATTTTTTGCTGCTTATGGCGGTGTGAAATACACCAGATTACTTTATTAAATAAGCCTGTGTTCTTGTTTAACAATGCATTGTGCACTGCACGGCTATGCACGGTTATACTAAACGCAACGTGAAAGTTTGTTACCGATTTCAGACGTATTCAATGATGTATTCATATACCTTAATTAAGATATCGGCACAAACTGCAAGATTACTTGTCTTTATGCACTTAATATTTTTTTCACATATATTTCAATAACTTCAGATATTTGAACAAATAAAGTTCTTAACGGCGTATTCACATTCTTCCAGCCTGGAGCATGACTGCCACTGATTTGTTCTCAATTAGTGGCTAAATGGATAAAAGCTCAAACCTACGAAACAAGAGAGAATGGCGTGAATTGAATACATCCGTGTCATTGTGTATTTTTTTGTAATCTTGTTTTCCATCTGAAATTTAAATATATGAAGATCTTACTATTTGCTAGAAAGGTATTTCGGAAATTTAACACTTATTCTTCCCAACCGGACCCCCTTCCCATCCCTTACATGCCAACTCATTTTGGCCCAAATATTCACATCTCTCATCTTGTCTAGCACTCCAATGGTCGAACAATCATTAAACATCGTTTTCTTATGATGCTTGTAGATGAATATTTGCAACATAAACATGCCAGTATCTGTGCTTTTACCATTTAAATTATACTAATTCCAATTCCGAAAGGATCCCATTATAATACTGCAAACGTTTAAGGAATTTGTTTAGCCTTTCTTTTTCCTATTGCAAGCCTGGCATTATTTTAACGATCGATATGTTGGTTCATTAATTTCAATAAAAGGGCATGTCATGCGAATGCAGACACCAGTACAAACATCGTTTTGGCAGCCATATTTCGACAAAGCATTTTTCGACAAAAGCCCCATACAACAGAAAACACAGAAGAATGCAATTTACGTCATAAAAATACTCAAGACACATATAGGACATTATAATAGCCTTATATTACAAGTCTAAAATTGTAAAATTGCTTTTATGCAAGAAGAGAAAAAAACCTCTTCAGAAATTACGAACTACTGAGGGATATTCGATGTTTTAGTTGAATGTAACCTAAGATGGCGTCGTTTGTCAACGCGTTTAGTAAACGAACATGAAACATACATTTTAGTAACGAATATAAAGCTTTTAATGTAATGACACAGGTATATATTTGTTTCTTACATCTATTAATTTGCAATAACTATAAATTTACGATGGTTTTATAACTCTAATTTCAATTTCTCAAAGAAATGAATCGTAAACTGTACATTTTATCAAGAAAGATGAATGAGTTGCTCCCCTTTTCTTTAAGTATCTCTCTATCGTACGGTGACCTAGTGTAGAGATTCACCTAATATCGATTTGTTTACATCAATCAATGCGCTTTAGCCCAGTTTAGGTAAAGAAGTTGTTCACCATTGCATAACCTAAGGCGCAACTCATTTTGCAAAATTAGGTAAAATTGCTTTTTTTAATGAAATATTCAATTAAACACAACCCCCTCAAATGTAGAAAGAGTGTGTCTTTATGCAAAGGTCTAGATGTGTGTGCACTATTTATCATCCTATTTATGTTATAGACAAGTTAATTGTTATTGTTTACATTGGGCTTGTTTGTGCATGCGAAGTCACTGTTTGGGAAAAGCGCTGGTTACTGATATGGAAATTATATGCAATTAGTCATTTTTTTAATAAGAAAATAAGTCAGAACGTCTACTGGTCGTGTACGTAATTCCGGTCACTTTTGGGACTATTTTAACAAAATCTTTTGTTTTAGGCAACTGGTTGAAACTAAACTTTACATATATAATCCTGGGTTCAAAACTCATATAGCATGAAAATTTCAATAGAATTAGATCAGTGTATGTTACTTTTATGAACAGAAATTAATGAAATATAAACTATCAATTTTCATAGGGCAATTGTACCTAAAAAATCGGCCACTTTTCAGTTTAATCTGCACTCTGCAGGTAAAATTACAAAGCAATATCTTTAGACAAATGTCCTCATTTTAGGAGTATTAATAAAGGTTTACACAAACAAAAATTTTTCACTCGAAACTTAAAATATATGCGACATTATATACCAGTTACTCCCCCTACCTATCTTAATAAATATAGTAAACAAGCACTGTCCATTGGCAACTGCAAATTTCTAAAAACTATTTGTTTTTAATATGTTTTATCCAAAAAAAAAATAATATAGCTAAGAAATTAAACACATTTTGTATAAAAAGTTGACTTCATTGTTGTTTTTTATTAAACGCTTGTATTTAATTTTACAGCAAATAACCTGTTATTATTCTAATCAAGGGGGGTAATTCATATATTAAAAAAGTATATATTAGGTCCTAATTTCTATGTTTTGATATATGTTTTTATACAATTAATTGAAAATACCTTAGTTAAAGTTTATTAAATAAAAATAACAATTTTAACAAATATATTTGTTTCTTATATAAATATAAGTAATACAAATATTGATGATGTCACTATTCTCACATGATAAAAACTTCGTCCTACAATTGTGACAGTTTGATATAAAAGTTCACAGTGATATGCTTCTTTAATTTGCAATATATTGAGAAAAGGATTGGTTTTCAAGTTGATTTTAATAAAATTCAGCAAAATGTGTATGCTAAGATCATGAAAATGATTTAACACAGGTGGCCGATTTTTTACGTACAGGCCGGAATTACGTACACAACCAGTAAAATGAATTCTAAAATACAATACATTAATTAAGAACTATATCACACCACACCAACATCGGCTTTGGAATAAATTGTATTGTTATTTGCTGTAATAATTAGCGTAAATGATCAACACCATAAAATTGTGATTTGATTTGGAAGCCATAATGCGATATCTATAATCTGTCAAATGTTTTGTGACAGAAAAAAGTATTTTATTGAACAACAAATAAATTATGTGAATTAATATTGGAAAGGTTAATTTTCAATGAACCGCCATTTTATTTGATGAGTATTAGAAATATGCAAAAACTTGTTTAGTCTTTTGTTCCTTCTATATTATAAAATGTATTTATTAAGACAAAGAAAGTGATAAAAAACACACAACCCATGCGAAAAATATCGGACCTTGGACATTTCCGATAAAATTTGCTGAGGTCCTGTATTATTCCCGACATTGTCGGACCTTGTGTCCGACCATAAATAACTTGTGTGTTTTGGTAAAACAATGAAAACTAAACTAGAATATGAACAAATACAGATCTTAATGTTCAAAACCAAAATATGACCAATATTGATGCTAATGTGTTTAAGAATTTTATAAACACAAACGTCCGCCATTTTATGCAAGCGCTTATGAAAAGTGAATTTTTGGATGGGATCATTCCCATTTAACATGCGTAAATCAAATGACGCAATGTGCGAGCATATTCATATTCACTGGTCATATTTCGTTATAACGACCAAACAATGAGCGACTTTAATTGAATTTTATATTCATAAATTAACGTATTTTGTCTATAGTTTCAATGTGTCAATAATATCTCGTTGTGTGCATTAATGCCGATGTATTTTTTATATTTTGAAATACTACATGTACCGAGTTGCACGTCTATATATAGTTACGGCACATGGTCTGTTTTGACACTCACGCTTAAACCTTTCCATGCGTGAAACTCAACTCTGTCAGCAAAAATTTCGCGCTCTTATTAAAACACAGGCATTACATGGCATCATGTGTAGTGAATGGTGCAGATGCGTACAAATAGACTTAAATAATATTATCACGTGGCTGTAGAAAAAATGTGTTATTCAGTTCTAAAAATGGACATGTTGAAATATACTTCTATTTAAATAAAATTGTTACCGCTTGCAATTTGTAATGGGTATTGTTTTCACAACTTACTCGCCATTAGTTATTAATTGCTAACCATTTGCATTTAATTTCTCATAAGGAACATTGATTGTTTAAGTAATTGTTAATGGTAAAAAGGTGCGATGATACCCGACATCGTCTTTTATATACTGTTTTACTTTAATTATAATTGAATATTGTGTAAATTTTAAATCTGCGATAAAGGCTAACTTCAAGACTGACATAGATAAAAAATAATGATGCCAGTTTTTCGAAACCTGGGTAAATTTAAACCCTGGGATAAATGTTGGATAAATTTAACCCAGGGTTAATTTTTTGGTTAAGTGTTGTTGCATCATGTTGGTTAAATTTATCGAGCGTTTTGTCTGGATAAATTTACCCCTGGTCTAAAGGTTGGTTAAAATTTATCCATGTAAAATAACAAAATGGCCGAATTGTGTTTGTATCCTAATCCATGTAAGAATCGCCAACATTTTTTGAATGTTGTGTTAAATGATGATAAAATGCGGAGTGGATATCGGTTCAAATGAAAATGTTGATAGAATTTGTAATTTAATTGGCGGAAATAGCGCAACTTTGACAAGGCGTTCCATGTTTATTTACCATGCTCGCTTTACCGTTTATAAATGACAGGTTTGAAATAATTTGTTTTCTTTAAGCTGGGTTCCCACTGCCAATCAGTTCAACTCGATCAAACCCAACTAAGCGGTCGGGTACTGGTCTGGTTCGGTCGGCATGAGTGGTCGGGGGCGGTCGGGTAGGTCAGCATTGGTCGGGCTTACTACCCGATATTTTTTTATTTGACAAAAAATATCTAGTAGTAAATGGGTAGAGAAGCGCTTGGGAAGTGGTCGTGTATTAGTCGAGTAGAAGATCGAGTTGATCGTGAAGCAATCGTGTGGCGATCGGATTGACATCTTTTACACGATCTGTGCCCGATTCGCTCGACCTCTACCCGAGTTATTTTAGATCGCAACATGATCCATTCAATTTGATGTACTGATTTACTAGACTGCTACCCGACGACTACTCAACTTCCTGATTGCTATTCGACCATACACGAGATCTGTACCTGATCCGCTCGACCTCTACCCGAGTTATTTTAGATCGCTTTGTATGACTGTAGTACGATCATCACGATCTGGTCGTGTAAAGATCTGGTGGCGATCGAGCTGAGGTCCACTTGGTCGAGCTGAGATTGAATAGGGCTCGCGTATAGGTCGAGATGATCGAGCGGAAATTGGAAAGATGGTTGAGTGGACGTCGTGAATGATTCGTGTGGGGGTCGTGTGTTATCAGCAAGAGGTCGAGAAGAAGTCGTGTAAAACCTTTTTAGTCGAGCTTGGTCGGGTTTGGTCGGGAAATTTCGGTGATCGGGATGATCGAGTTGATCAGATTGGCAGTGGGAACCCACCTTTACACTCATGATTGCGTTAAACGTTAATTATACACGTTTTCATTCGCAATTTGTTAACAGAATCACGACAAATATCAAATACAATACAGAAAATACATAGTTGTTTCAATGATCTATAAACATTCAATGGATTGAATATAACTGATTTAAAATTAAAGTTTTTATATTATTATTAAATCTTGTTCCCAGATTAGTAATTAAGTAACCAAGCTTGGATAACTCAAACCGGCGGTTAGCCCTAACCAAGGGGATAAAATAACATAGTGCACGAACAACTGGGTCTAGAATAATGCCCTTATGATACGCATTCTCGTTACCGATTGGACGCTTTGGCGACTGAAAAGTTACCATAGAAGTTTTCGTGGTGCATCTGTGTCAGCATACATGGCTGTGTAATGTGACTATTACTCAATATTAGACAACATTATGAGTGTGGAATATCGAAGGTCCGAGTGCCTTCCGCCATTTGTTAAAAATACGTAATACAGCCGATTTTTGGCTTAATTTACGGCCGGAAATGCTGACTAAACGGGCATACATTTAATTGTTATTTTATTGTATTTAGAGTTTTTAAACATTGTGAACGTCATAACGATAAACTATACAATGTATGTTATTGTTTGATTAAAGCAGAAGAAAGACTAAAGTCCGGTAAAATGCGGCGAGGTCCGGTACATTTTAAAAGTTATCGGACCTCATGTCCGGTAAGATTTTTTTTCCTTTTGCATGGGTTGAACACACACGACTGCATGCATTTTTTAAGGTTCAAGATACAAGTGAAAGCATTATTAAGCTTGCTTAATTACTGGACAAACACCTTCCAACCTGTTGGGGGGGGGGGGGACACATTGGGTCACTAATGTTTATGACGCTCGTATTGATAGTTTGATAGTTAGTATCTGTCAATCAAAAGGCCAATTATGTGGCAGATTACATGTGTCGACACGTATCATTATGAACACATGCAAATTATGTTTTACTGCGTGTTCTGCATGAAAAGTTTTATCTCTAATAAAAAGGCTTAATAGATAGAACAGTTTTACACTCAATCTCGACATCATTACAGTTTGTGCGTGCACCTTTTATTTTCAGAGGATTTTCAGTGCGAGAACGTTGTGTACTAAAGGCCATGTTCTCATATTTAGTACTGACTTCCAAATTCCTGTAAACATGTTATATGTAAAAGTATACAGAGCAGTGGAAGCGATGCCTCACTTTAATGTATTGCATTTCAACCCGCGAGGTATAAGGGGTCAGTTCGCGGTTAGTGTGTTTGAATGTCAGAGTTTATATACAGGTCAGACCTTATGTGCTGTTCGGAGTTCGCGGTCAGTAACATAATAGTTATATAATAAAGACGCTATAGCGTGAACTAGGTGAACTGGAATTTTCTTTACCACCAGAAAGATGCGAAATGAAGATATCCAGCGATATTATTTTATGGCATGTCAATAATAGATTCTTAATGTGTTTTCAACAATACCATGATAAATATTATTTTTAATTAATTAACAAGAATTATTCCATCATATTTACTAATGTATTATTGCAGCATATTGACTAATGTATTAAGTGTGAGCGCGATGATTCTCGATACTGTTAATAATCGAATCAAATACACGTAGCAATGCCCGATAAACCACTCAAACAGCTAGGTTTGTTCGAAGAACGCGCGTATACATATTTAAAATATGTACGGAGACTTCGCGTGTGGCCGGTTGACTTTGGTTTTCTGTTTTGTATCTATAGGTTTATGACCAGCAATATGTAATAATGTAAAATAAGCCACGAAAACTCCGCGTAACATCCCGTACTGCGTTAGATGCAGCTAAAAACTGCACAGAAAAAGATATTAGCTATCCTTGATCTCATTCATTTAAATCTTTACCTTCCATAAACTCCAACCACAATCAACGCCGTATATCTTTTTAAAAGATATTTCTTGTTTTTAAAGTAGACACACTTTCCATTTGTGCATTGAAATTTGTGTGTACATTCATGTTGGATATGTTGAGTTCATAACTTCACATGCTTAATTAGCTTAAATAGAAATACAATGTTATGTTTTATATAAAAGCTATTTATTACAAATAATGTAATTGAGTTTCAGTGTGTTTTGAGGATTAAAATAATTGTGGAAATATCAGTAATTTTCAACACAATCTTTCTATATAGATCAGCGTTATGCCAACCACCTTTTGCCAACCAGTGGGCAGAGTCTGCATATAGCAGGTGTGCGTGAGTCGGCGTGACGTCACTCATTAACTCGTCTCCAAAAATAAATAAATATCCCTTTTCGACGTTCTGTTAGCATAAAAAATATGATGAAAATGGTATATCATGAGATTCAATTAATATAAAATAAAATTTGCAATCACCACAGGGCTCGACATTAAAGGTAGTCCGACTGTCCGGGACAACCAAATTGTTAGTCCGGACAAGTAAATAAAGAAATTTGCTAGTCCGACAGGACAGGTGGTCATTATAATTGTATAACTTAGAAAAAATGCCTTTAAAGCCATTATTTCTGTGGAGATATCACTCACCTTTTCCGAGTATATTTTGCATAAGTTTAATCGTTGAAGCCCGAGATATTCCGATAGTTCCATGTGATACATGTACTACACTGAACTGTTCACAAGGGAAGCAACCCTTAACATTTTTTTCTTTGCCAAGATAACAAGAATATTCTCCCTTGTAAAGAATATGCATTTTACGACACTGGTACACACCGATCTTACAGACAATTAACGTAGTGACGTCCTCCCTATGTATAGAATGATTTTTTTTTTTAAATATCAGTTAAGTACTGTACATATACATCACTTTTAACATTTTCTGTTTGATGTTGGCAACACACAATTTTTTGTCGGCTATTATGGCTTTGTATAATGTTTAAAAATCAATAATCTCGAGTTTTCCTGTTATTCTAGTTCTTTTTGTATTGAAATTGCCTACAATTATGTTTACATGTAATTTGAACGATTCAAGTCTTTATGATTTGAGCATTTTGTATTATTTCATTATTTTGCAAAGTACTGAGCAGAATAAAGATATAATGGTCAGGACAAGTTGCTTTTTGGTCAGGACAAGTGAAATTATGGTCTACTTGTCTGACTGGACAAGTGGCTTCAAAAGTTAATGTCGAGCCCTGCTTTACATAAGAACTTTTGACAGGTAGAAGGCTAACTCAAATATTGTTGCTCCGATTCATGGTAGAGTAAGAATCAAAGCTAAAAACATTTGATGAACATCAATTTAAGCAAGGTTTTTTGCACTCATGTCAAAAGTTGAAAAAACCCTCAAAATTGGGTAAACATATTGACGTTAATAATACTTGGCCATGGAAGACACAATTAAGTCCCTATTACTGCGCCCACAATTTTTAATGGGTGATTTTATGTCCTTTTTTCATTACTTAAAGGCAATTGTTCACAGTTCTCATTGAATTGCACGTTTTGTATTTTTGAAACATGTCATTGTTGATCAACAAATCTATAATAATGTTTTAAATATTCTTAACTAATTATTATAGCAAGAAAATACAGATGATTCAAAATACCATGAATTTGAAGCAGGGACCTTTTGAAGCCAAAGCTAATGTGCTACCACGGAGCCATGCAGACTTTAGTATTTAAAAGCAAAATATAAACGCTGCTCAACGTATTTTCCAGATTGTTGAGGAAAATAATTACAAATGCTTAATTATTTTATCAATATCATATGGTTATCAAATATTGTTATCCCCACACTTTTCAGAGAAAAAGTCAGTCCGTCCTGGCCACTATATATGTCCTCCTACACTATTAGCTTTAGAACCTTGAAACTTACACACATGGTAGCTATGAGCATATATGGGACGGTGAGCTATTGGGCATTTTGATCTGACCCTGGTGAGGCCAGGTCAGAGGTTTTTCTGGGACCGCGATTCGAAACAATTCGATATTTGGTATGCATATGTATCTAGACAACACCTTTCCATGCGCATATAATTTGTTACCCCTGTGACCATGACTTTGAATTTGAGGTCAGCGTTCAGGTTTCGAAATCAGCAACCACGATTTGAAAAAAGGCTCATAACTACTGTGTCCCTTAGATATTGCTTTCATATTTGGTATGCATGTGTATCTGGAAAACACCTTTCCATGCGCATACAATTTTTGACCCCTGTGACCTTGACTTTGAACTTGAGGTCAGCGTTCAGGTTTCAAATTCTGCGACCACGATTTGAAAAAGGCTCATACCTATATAACTCACGGTGTCCCTTCAGATATTGCTTTCATATTTGGTACGCATGTTATCTGGACAACACCTTTCAATGTCATGTGCATGAAATTTTTAGCTCACCTGAGCACAACATGCTCATGGTGAGCTTTTGTGATCGCCTTTTGTCCGTCATGCGTTTTCCGTCGTGCGTTGTCCGTTGTGCGACGTCTACATTTGCCTTGTTCACTCTCTAGAGGCCACATTTATTTCTAATCTTCATGAAATTTGGTCAGAAGATTGGTCTCAATGATATCTTGGATGAGTTCGAAAATGGTTACGTTTGATTGAAAAACATTGCTGCCATGGGGCGGGGCATTTTTCCTTATATGGCTATGCAAAATCTTGTTAACACTCTAGAGGCCACATTTATTGTCCAATCCTCATAAAACTTGGTCAGAAGATTCACCCCAATGATATCTTGGATGAGTTCTAAAATGATGTTGGTTGGTTGAAAAACATGGCCGCCAGGGGGCGGGGCATTTTTCCTTAAATGGCTATAGTAAAACCTTGTTGTCACACTCTAGAGGCCACATTTATTTTCCGATCTTCATGAAACTTGCTCAGATGATTTGTCCCAATGATATCTTGGATGAGTTCAAAAATGGTAACCTTGGCTTGAAAAAACATGGCTGCCAAGGGGCGGGGAATTTTTCCTTATATGGCTATATATGGCTATAGTAAAATCTTGTTAACTTTCTAGTTTGCTCAATCTTCATGAAATTTGGTCAGAACATTTGTTTCCTGTGTAATAAAGTTTGGTTTTATTATGTCAATATTATGTGACATTAACTGTATAAATGTCATTTTGCATTACACAGAATTTTCATAGTTAACATAACTGTTTTAGTCATTAACACTTATGATAAGCCTTTCAACTAAGAGATAACTGAAAGAAAGACAACATGTACATGATTGTGCAGTATTTATGCAGTATTTATCTCCCTTGTTTAACCTGGTTCAGTAATCTATTTTTTGTTCTGCTCTGGAATTTGGGAAGATATTGATCAATGATAAATGCATTGTTCTGAGGGAAAATTGACTTCTCTGCCATTGATCTCTTCTGAACTGTATCAAATAAGCTGTTTTGGCTGATTTAAACACCTCTTGATGCTTTCTTGAAAAGTTACCAGCTCTTGAAAAAGGTTGGAATTTTGAAATAATTAAACTCTAAATTAGTTTTAACACCAGCATCAAGACATTTTTATATTATTTTCTAAATTATTCTTATTATTTAGATTATTTTTATTTGGCATTTTCTAATTTAGGAAGACTCTATTTTATTTCAATAACTTTAATAATTTTTTCTTATTTTTACATTGAATTCACTGTAGTTTCCTATTCTCCATAACTATTGTTCTTTAGATTAAATTAGACCTATTTTGTAAACTAGATTTTTGAAGCACTTTCTAGACTAACAGTAACTTATATTTATATCAGTTTTTTTTGACAGATTTTGAACTTCTTTTTACATTCATTAAGGTATTTGCTGTATGTTGTACATTTTTGTAACGATACTTAGTTTCTTTAGACTAGGATTGTACCTGTTCTTAATTTTCTGTCATTGTTCTTCATTATCCGAGTTCTTGGAATAAAAATTAGTTATTTTTGGTAAAGATGCCTTGGTTTTCACTTATAAATAAATTCTTTGAGTGTATTTAGGCGTCCCTGACTGAACGCCTTTAGTTAATTGAATTTAAACCAGTCAGTATAGTCATCCTGACGGGAAATAAGAGTTCGTCAAATAAATATTTCCACATTACATAAGTGCTCACAAAGTTACATAACTTGTAACCGTTCTGTGACTGGTTCATTTGCGTAAGCGAAGGAGACTGCACTACCACATCTGGATAGGACAGTTGAGTTCGATAATGGTTTGGATCGGTAAAAAAACATGGCCGCCAGGGGGGTCTTTTTCCTTATATTTATATAGTTAAAAAGCTTGTGAACACTCTAGAAGTCACATGATTTGCTTAATCATCATGAAATTTTGGCAAAACATTAGTTATGTGTTATGAGTTTGAAAATGGTTGTGGTCAGTGAAAAAACATGGCGGCCAGGGAGTGGGGCAGTTTTCTCTTTATATGTATATAGTGACAACGTGTGAACAGTCTAGAAGACACATTTTTTTCCCAATCTTCATGAAATTTGGACATATCTTGGAAGAGTTAAAAAATGGTTCAGGTCTGTAAAAAAAACATTTGTTGTTCATTCTTCATGATACTTGGTTAGAACATTTGTTCCATTGATAACTTGGGCTGCAAAGAACAGGTCATTTCTTTTTATCTCAGGTGAGCGACTTTGGGCCTTTCAGGCCCTCTTGTTGAACTTGGGGTCCTCGTTCAGGTTTCGAAATCTACGAGCGCGATTCAATAAAAGCTCATAACGTCTGTGTCCCTTCAGATATTGCTTTCATATTTGGTACGCATGTGTGTCTGAATCTTTCCATGCACATAATTTTTTTGACCCCTTTGACCTTGACCTTGAACCTAGGGTCCGCGTTTAGATTTTGAAATCTGTTATGTGGTTATCTCCTTCGTCTGTCTGTACGTCCTGGCCACTATCTCCTCCTACACTATAAGCACTAGAACCTTGAAACTTACACACATGGTAGCTATGAGCATATGTGCCACAGTGCACTATTTGGAATTTTGATCTGACACTATAAACCTATCGATACAAAACAGAAAACCAAAAGAAGAATGAAAGTGAAATAAAAACATATGAGTGAGCCGGCCACATGCGAAGTATCCGTATTTATATGTGCGTTCTTTGAACAAACCTGTTTTAGTGGTTTTTCGGGCATTGCTATTTGATTCAATTATTAACAGTATCGAGAATCATCGCGCTCATGCTTAATACATTAGGCAATATGGGGGAATAATTATTGATAAATTAATCAAAAATAATATTTATCATTGTATTGTTGAAAACACATTAAGAATCTTTTATTGACATGCCATAATTGTATTGCTGAATATCTTCATTTAACATATTTCTGGTCTAAAGAATATTCCAGGTCACCTAGTTCACGGATAGCGTCTTTATTATATAACAATTTTTTTATTGGCCGCGAACTCCGGTGATGAACTGTATATAAACTCTGGCATTCACACACTGGCCGCGAATTGACCCGATACCTCGCGGGTTGAAATGCAATGCATTAAAGTGAGGCCTCGCTTCCACTGCTCTTTATACTTTTACATGTTAACATGTTGACAGGAATATGGAAGTAAGAACTAAATATGAGAACATAGCCTTTAAGTATAAACGCTTTTGCGCTGGTAATTCTCTGAAAATAAATGCACAAACTGTATTTATGAGAGAATTGAGTGTAAAGCTGTTGCCTTTTCATAAGAGATAAAATTGTTTCATGCAGTAAAACAGTGTTACAAAGATGCGGATATGTTTCCAATGTTCTGGTGGTTTACTCAAATCAGCCAATGGAATAAATGAAGTGTATTCATTTGTACCTGGCCGCGGGAAATTTTATTTGAATTTTATTTGGCACTTACAAAGGTCAGGTCAGGTGAAAAGCAGGCTTAATACAGCTACGCCAAATAAAAAAAGCGGTGTATTAGGGGACATTGTGTTTCTGACAAACACATATCTTCTTTAAGGTTATTTTACATATACTTTTTCATTTCTACACCGATTTACTTCAAATTGATACTGAACATCTCTTATGACAATACGGTCAATCTCAAAGTTCTATGCATGGCCCCCATTACCATCCGTGCGGCGTGGGGATACGCGTTGGCCTCTACCGCGCCATTTCTGGTTTACATTTTTTTAGTCAGAACCAATATTGTTTACATTTATTTTAGTCAGGACCAATATTGTTTACATTTCTTTTAGCAAGGACTGTTGTTTCACTTGTTTCAAGATGAAAATCTCAAACACATAGCATACCATCATAAACACAGAGCATACCATCACAAACACACAGCATTACCATCACAGACACATTGCATACCATCACAAACACACAGCATACCAGCACAAACACACAGCAGGCCATCACAAACACACAGTATACCATCACAAACTCACAGCATACCAAAACAAACACACAGCATACCATCACAAACTTACAGCATACCAAAACAAACACACAGCATACATGTACCATCACAAACACACAGCATACAATCACAAACAAACAGCATTCTATGTCAAGCACACAGTATATTATTATAGGCACACATCATATGATTTAAAAGTGAGGATTTTAGTTTTAGTGATTAATAGTCTTGAATACTGATGATAAAATGTTGCTTATTCATAGATAAATACATGTAATAGATGGAATTAGAAAATAATTGAATTTTGATGTGGCAAATTGTTGAAAAAAGTCAACTTTGATTCTAACTTGAATCAATCATATTTTTGTTTCAAGAATATAGAGTAGTATAATTTGTATTCATTATGTTATTGGTTTTGTTGTTATTCTTGGATAAAAATATAAATGAACAAGCACATTTGTTTAATTGAAATCACCCGCCAAATGCTTGCAACGCCAAATTCTGTAAACAACTCACTGCTTTAGATTCATACATTGATACACTTAAATAAAGGTTCAATGAAATCCAAAAAGCAGGTAAAATACCAATATAAACATGTATTTTTATGAAAAAAGTGGTCATAACTCCATTATTGACCAATTGTTTGAGTGAAAATTTGACCTTTGCCAACCTCTTATCAATATGTACACTTATTCCAAGTTTGAATGAAATCTGCACAAGCAGTTCCAAGATTTCGCTTCAGACAAAATAGTATGATTATTTTTAAGTTAAAAAGGCCATAACTCTGTTATTTGCAAATGAATTGCTACAGCATTTTACACACATCATTCTATTATGATATATACACTTATATCAAGTTTCCATGAAATCGGTTCAATGCTCTTGACACAAAAGTGTTCTGGACGGACAATGCTAAAACCATATTCGTCCACCTATCGCGGTGGATAATAAAATAAAGATTAAGAGCAGCGATTTCTTAAACTTTTATTTATTATCATATCTTACAACAAACATTTTTGCAAGAATGTTAAGGGAACAAACAATTAAAATAACATATTAGATCAACACCATGTATACAGAGCTCCAGATAAGGATTTGTGAAATTAGTAACGGTACTGCCACTGACAGAAAGAAAAGGAGTAACGCTGAAAATCAATTAGTACCTGTACTACCATATCCAAAAATACAGGTAGTACTGTACTACCAGGTTTCTTGGATATTGAAGGGTGTATAACTGACTTTACAGAAACATTTGCAGTAATTATAATAAATATATGTAGCTTCTTATAAACATTTACTGTATTAGGTTTTCCATTCTGAATTATGATGCTAATACAACTACACATTAAAACTCATGACTAATACTATTTCTTCATTTTTCTTGACAAGAAAACACAAGCCAACTAATAAGCTAAGTAAATGAACACTTATTTCACTGTCTCATCCGTTTCCCATGGTGTTTTCTAACGTTTTACGCCACCGATGCAATCAAATCGTTAAATATCGGGGCGACAATGTCTTTTTCTGGGTTTACAGATTTAATGTCAGGATGGTTAGAAGACACCGTATGAAGTCATTATATGACAACAAAGTGTTGTTTTGAGCTGCAATCGGTTAAGCCGGCATTCAATTGCGCGCAGACATATTGTTTTTGACGGATTTATAAGTTACAGGAAATCACACGACAGAATAGACAATAATATATGAACCCAGTCTGCAACTTTTCGGTAATTTAAATTAATGAAAAGCGCCCTTAGGTTAGAGACCAACAAATCACACCGCGCTGACGCAGACGTATCGGTACGGCCAGATTTTTTTCGTAAATGCGTAAAATGGATATTAATGTCATAATTGTACGTCCAGTTTATAAAAATAAATGCGTAAATCTTCATGAAAAAGGCGTATTTACAGTTGTATGGCCCTTATCTGGAGCTCGGTGTATAAGAGAATATGCATAATTTAAAACTCAAACATAATAAAATATTACATTTTACTGCATCATAATTAACAATTTGAAGATATTGGTACTTTATTGCATTATTATGTAAATCATAACAATATAAAGCAAATAATCCTTACAAAATGAAATCCAACTGTACTGTTTTATTAATCATTATTAAATTGCTGATTAAATCTTATTGAAACTTGGTCAGAATGTTCATCTTGTCATTATAAAGGCTAAGTCAGAATTTAAAGTCAATTGTGGTCAAAAACTAGAAAACCTAGTAATGTCTTCAACAATTGGTAACCAATTTTTCAAATCTTATTTAATCAAGCTATACAAACATTTGAAAAAACAACAACACTCAACACAATAACATTTGGAACATTTTTTATTCTATGATTCATGATTTCAAAGTAGTGTTTGGTATTTAATAAAGATTAAAAATACAATGTAGATACAGGTATGATTTTTTTTTTAAACCTGCTTATCTTTTATGTGCACTTTTTGCCCTAACACGTGGTCTACTTAGTACATGTATGTAGAGAACAAAATGGATTTCTTTACAAATAATTTTACTTACAAAAATCAGATTAATTATCTCATTCATTTTTGTTTTTGTATATTCACAGTTGATGTACCAAAGGCAGATTGGTCAGCCAGTGAAACATATTCTGTGCGTATTGAGAATAAATGGAACTCTAGCCGGATACGGGACATATACTATACTACTAACCTCCTTTCCTGTCTATATGGAAGTGACTGTACAGTAGTTGTAATAGTTGCCAATTGAGCAGCATAATGGAACTCAAATCAGACACTGGCAATGTACTGACATGATCCAAAGTGTCTAGGTGACATTGACTGCTTGGAATAGTAGTCTAGTGAGTAGTGGTACCAGAACTAAATCAAGACACTAGACATGTTCGGACCTCCATCATGTCTTGGTGGAAGTGACTTAAGTTAGAATAGTTGTCAAGTGAGCAGCAGGAATTGAACTTAAGTCAGCCACTGGGCCTGTACTACCCTCCAACGTGTTGAGGTGGAAGTGACTGCGGCTGGGATAGTTGTCAAGTCAATAATTACAAGCCAAGAATTGTCAGGTAAGATAAACTTGATATCAATAACAGCCACAGCCTCAGTGGCATGCAGCCCAATCACAGATTGGGTGCTGAACTGTGGTTTAAGTTCTAAAGTATGGGGTATTGTGATAAGTCTGCTGTCAAATGTGTGTTGCCTGTCATTTTAAGTACCACTTTTGGCTCTTGACATCTTTAAACCACAGGAAAATGTGTACATGTCTTTGCAGTCTTCACCCAATAGAGTAGAAATCCATATTTGATACGGTTTGTTGGAAATTTGTGTTGAACATTGAAGTTTAAGACAATTATTTATTAATCGCAGATAATAGCAAGTTGTTCAAAGCAATTATCATATCATTATCAAGCCTGTTATTTATCACCAATATTAACTCTGTCAAATTATTTTGAATGAGTATTCCATAAATTCCATATATTTATCTCAAACATTACATCATGATTGTTTATGACTTTAGTGCATGTCTAAAAGTATATGCAATATGTATTTCAGTTTAATAAAGACATTAAGAACTTCTACAATTCCATGAAGTGAATTAAGTAATAATTCCTGGACAAACAGAGAAGTTTGGTAGAAATTTTAATTTTGAGTTATCTCCCTTGGACTGGCATTACTCGTATATGTCACTTCCATTTTCAAACGTAGCATGATCCAACAAGGGAGGTCACATTTGGGTTGTTTACAAAAAGTGGTTCTTTATTACTTCACTTTGCATGAGTCTAAGTAACGTTTAAGAGCTCTTTTCTTGTTGGATAAAACAGTCCGAAATTCCCCACTCCAGAAAGTCGAAACACTAATCTGACAGAACATTCAATTCCATGCTACATGCAAGCTATTTGCATCACAAAAATTGTAAACCAAAAAGATTGGAATATTTGTTTTTGCAGTTATAGGCAGTGTTTCTGATTGAAATCAATTTGCTATTGCTTGAAAAACATCCATTTATTGGTATACAACAGAAAAGTGGTAGAATATTTAAGGAAAACATAAGAATTTTTATTAAATTTTGTGTCTGCCAATATTTTCGGATTGGTTTTGGAAATTTCAAATTGTACTGATATATTTATAGCCAAAGGACAGAATATCCTTCATATTTCAAATGAATCGACCTTGAAATTGTCACTTCACTTTATTAAAAGAGAAACACAATCATACATGTATCAACCCGTTATAGTCAGTAACATTAAAATATTTGGGTGCAGTCTTTTGTTTTTTGAAAACCGCGACATGCTGTTTTTCGGAAAAACGACGATCGGTAATTTCTGTTACCATTCGGAAATTTCACATCACAAGTTTTCCTCGAAATTCTTATGTTTCCCGCAAATATTCTACAACTTTCTTGGTGTATGCCAATACGTTGATGATTTAAAAGTAATATAACTTTGATTTTGGTCAGGATCTCTTTATACATTTGCTTAAAAAAGATGCCTCACATTTAGTGCATAAAATAGTTTGAACCCCGCAGCAAACAGAAAATGCTTTCTGAAACCCTTAATAGTATTCCTGCTATCATTTGTCATCAATTACTTATGTTGTACAAAATTATTGGTTCATTCTACCAATTGTAGAATATTGCAACCCATCCCTGAATAATGTGAATATGCCATGAGGTTGGATAAGCATATATCCCGATCAGACTAGAATATTAAATATACCAATTGTTTGTTATAAAAAATAATAACATAGGTTACAACTCAAATTCCTCGTGCATAATATGAATATGCTTACTTTGGTTAAACTTATTATAATTTGTGCATTATAAACTGGCAGGGGAGCAACGTATGTGTGTTCTCCCTTTCTTCTTTTTAAATCACTGTCTGAAGTAGTATTTGAACTTAAGTAAACTATAATTTTTACAAAGGAAATAAAAGCGTTTACCGTCTTGCTATACCATTCGAGCCTAACATATTGACTGATTATATTCATAAATGTAGCATTATTTGTGTTAAATAATATTTGTATGTTTCTTACTGGCTTTTGTGATCATGTGCTTCATTTGAATATAAAACGCCTATGTGGTACATGTGTAGTAAACTTTAACACCCTGATGCCTGTGATGTTAATCGAATTAAAAGGTAGACGTAAATATTACTCGAAGAGGGATTGGCAGGAATGTTATATACTTAGAAACATGCTGATGATCATTCATTGTTTAACCCCTCAAACATGATCTACGTAAAATAATGTGGGGGCGCTGCATTAAAAAACAATCAGATCAATGTCTTCGCTTCATAATAGTACTAAATAAGGTCAACATGTTCACCGTATAATACAAATATATAATACAAATAAATCAGACAAATGTGTTCCCTGCATAATACAACAATCAGGTCATTGTGTTCGCTGCTTAATACAACCATATCATGGCAATACATACCCCGATAAAGATATTAGTCTAAACAGTGATGGTTGCAAGTGATTTCGTGTTCATTTGCTGTTCTTGTTGATATCCGAGTTTTTCAAATGGCAGTGTTATATCTTCCCTTTGATATATGGCTTAAGTGCTAGAAGGTAACAAAATTGCAGGGCATATACCTCATTTTTGTTAGTTAATAAATGTTAATTCTCCAAAAACTACTGTATTTATTGTTTTTTACAACAAAAACATACATGTGTACATCTGGAGCAGTTAGGAAAAACATCCCTGTCATACAAATATAAACAACCAATAAAAAACATCCATAAGGTAATTGTATTGAAATACTCAGACATGCTATTTTGTAGATACTTTTATAACAGAAATGTGACCTTAGACCAACATTTTTTATATTGTTATTATATTTTGTTATATATTGTTTTATATTGTTTTGCACATGTCGGTCCGTCAGTCTGTCGGTCCGTCCAGGGGTTTTTATCTGATTTTGGGGAAAGGGCCTGGACTTTTTTGAGGGGAAAAAAATCGCGCAAAATGCCGGATTTTGGGGGAAAAATTGACACGAAACGCCGAATTTTGGGGAAAATAAGGAAAGTCTTAAATAATAAATTCAACATATTTTGCTGTTTTTAAAACAAAATCAAGGCAACAGATAATTTAATTATGCAATATGTTATATTTTCTACACTGGATCAGGTTAACTTATGTATTAAAAGTTAAAAAAAAAAAAAAAAAAAAAAATTTTTTTTTTTTTTTTTTTTAAGGGGAAAAATGAAGTCTGGGGGAAAATTTACCTGCTGAGGGGAAAAAAAAATCTGAGGGGAAAGGGCCGATTTTCGGCGGGTCCCAAAGAAGGAAAAAAAGCCCTGCCGTCAGTCTGTCAGTCGGTCCATCGGTCTGTCCGTCCACCAGATGGTTTCTGGATGATAACTCAAGAAGGCTTAGGCCTAGGATCATGAAACTTCATAGGTACATTGATCATGACTGTCAAATGTCCCCTATTGATTTTTCAGGTCACTAGGTCAAAGGTCAAGGTCACAGTGACTCGAAATAGTAAAATGGTTTCCGGATGATAACTCAAGAACGCTTAGGCCTAGGATCATGAAACTTCATAGGTAAATTGATCATGACTGGCAGATTACCCCTATTGATTTTCAGTTTACTAGGTCAAAGGTCATAGTCACAGTGACTCGAAATAGTAAAATGGTTTACGGATGATAACACAAGAATGCTTACGCCTAGGATCATGAAACTTCATAGGTACATTGATCATGACTGGCAGATGACCCCTATTGATTTTCAGGTCACTAGGTCATAGGTCAAGGTCACAGTGACTTGAAACAGTAAAATGGTTTCTGGATGATAACTCAAGAATGCCTACGGTTAGGATCATGAAACTTCATAGGAACATTGATCATGACTGTCAGATGACCCCTATATATTTTCAGGTCACTAGGTCAAAGGTCAAGGTCACAATGACTCGAAACAGTAAAATGGTTTCCGGATGATAGCTCAAGAATGCTTACGCCTAGGATCATGAAACTTCATAGGTAAATTGATCATGACTGGCAGATGACTCCTATTGATTTTCAGGTCACTAGGTCAAAGGTCAAGGTCACAGTGACTCGAAACAGTAAAATGGGTTCCGGATGATAACTCAAGAATGCTTACGCCTAGGATCATGAAACTTCATGGGCACATTGATCATGACTGGCAGATGTCCCCTATTGATTTTCAGGTCACTAGGTCAAAAGTCAAGGTCACAGTGAATAGAAATAGTAAAATGGTTTCCGGATGATAACCAGGGGTTAACGTAAGAAATTGACACTCACTTGCCCGGGGGGCAAGTTACTTTGAACATCTGCTTGCCCTCATTAAAAACTGGTTGCCCTATTTTGAAGTCAATTTTTTATTGTCATTTGATCTTTAAAGCATTGATACACATGCATTATTATGCTAAATTTAATTTCAGCTATATTCAATGTATCAAAAATAAAATAATAATCGTTTTTAAAATATAAAGTTGTCAACAAAACAAAATCTGGACAGTTTTATTTCATTGAATAGTCACTATTGAATACAATACATATGAAGAGTTTATTACTGTTAAAATTTTAAAACGGTATACTTGTCACTATATCTATAGAAGTTATGGCATATATTAAAAGGGGGGAGGGCTTAAAATAGTACTGTGAAAATGATTGTTCAGAGTTTGAAAATCATGTTGATGTCTTTAATGAAGAGTTTCTCACTATTTGTAACTGTTAATGTGTAACAAACAAGTTATTTACAGTTTAAAATAGTGAGAAACTCTTCATATGCATTCTTACATTGTAGCAAGTTTTAAACAGTCTGCATATTCAACATGATTTTCAAACTCTGAACAATCCTTTTCACAGTTATTATATTCATGTTCATAGACATAACTATCACAAGTATACGCTTCTTCATCAAGTTCTAGTAACTGTTCTGAAATTGTTTCAGTTTGAGTGCTTTTACACAAGAAAATTGGAATAGCATAGTTACTACCAACAATTTTATCTTGCTTGTTATTAAAATCAGGGACATTGTTGTTTTGGTCTGGTTCAGAACATTTAAAATGTTTAAATGAAAAGATCGGCTGGACGCTACCGTCCGCCATGTTGAAACGGTTACCAGACAACTCGCCCCAAAGCCAACTCGCCCCAGGACAAGTCGCCCCGAAAATCTGGACAAGTCGCCCCAAATATATTGGACAACTCGCCCCAATCGAAAGACAACTCGCCCCAAATAAAAGACAACTCGCCCCAAATTAAATGACAGCGTGCAACGAAATATTTTGTCATATATATAATGCTCTTTGTGAAAAAAATGTATTAAATAACATTTTTGACTTTAAAAGGAATGCTGAATACACAAAACCAATAATACATGGGGAAAAAAATAAAAATAGAAATGTGTTATATTCATAATTTTATTCATAATTTATAACAATTACAGACTCACGATACCAACATTTGTTTTTATTGAAAACATACAAAGCATCAATTTTAGCATATTAAATAAAATAAATAACACAGATTTATGAATGAAAAGACAATTCAAAATATTATCAAACATTTCCATTTATTAACTCATTTTAAAAATAATTTTAAAACACAGTTTGTAATGAGCCTTGATGAATAATATCAAACATTTCAAACATCCGTAATAATTAAACACAAACTTTCACACAGAAACAAGCTTTTAAACACAATGGTTGAAACATTTCTAACAATCAGAAGAAAAAAAAACAACAAATGAGCAATAATTTATTTCAATTCAATCTAGCAACTTTCAGGCAGGCATTTGGTCCGTAAATGATGAATATTATCAAACATTTAAAAAATATAATAATGGTAAAACATTACAAACACACAGTAACTTTCACACACAAACAAGCTTTTCAAAAACAAGGGTTGAAACATTTCCAACAATCAGAAAGACATCAAATGAGCAACGTTCATGCATTTGGTCCATAAATGCCACTGCATTTCCTCAGTAGGCCGTTGACTGACAATTCTCTGCTCTCGTACGCTTCCCACAGCTTGAAGATTTTTTCCTGGAGAGACGTGTTCTTCTTCGTTGTCGCCTGGATAGCTTTCCTTCTGATACCATCTTCACCTGTGTTGGAAGAAGGGAAGCCTCTTCACAAAGAAGGGTCAGTAGTAGGTAGAAAGGCAAATTGGCTTTCTTGGCGTGCTGATTTAGTTTCAAGTGCCACCCTTCACAGTCATTATTTGTTCGGACACTCCGACCAAACACGCTCCAATTTTCAGGTCCCCACACCGAAGATTTAAGCCATGTCCTGTCCACATACTCTAGCAGGTCGGCCAGGCGTTCGTCTGTTGTTTTTTCTTTCAGTCTGAAACAAATAAAAATGAATCAGTACTATTACAAGAGACCAGTAATTTGTAAAGTAATAGTCTGAACGGTTTTTCGAATTATTTCTAAATAAGTGAAACGTGGCCATCCAGTTATTTTTTGTGTATTTGTCAAATATATAATCTACCTCATTATGGCTGGTTCCACATGTTCCGCTGGCAGGAACGGTATAGACATGACCTTGCGAACAAAGGTGAATACAGTGTCGCGTTGACTGTAGGCGCTCTGTAAAATCAATGAAATACTATATAAAAAGTGATATGAAACATCGGCATTTGTATGTGTTATTTTTTTCCTAGATTTATATAACGGCGAAAATTTAAATTTTCGTAAGTACAATCATAAAATTATTTATACACATCCATAATTATATTTATTACCTGGAGACCGAGGCTTTGCACGTGCCGCCATACGGCCTGGTTCCAGTGAAAGGCACATCCTTTAATTGTTGGGTCGACGAAAACTTCCCGGAGGCCCTGCCACATCCCGGCTTCAAAATCGACCATGAATTCTTTCACTCGAGTTTCGTTATGGAGGATGTCCATGACGCCTTTGAAAACCTGGAAAATAATTGGAAAAATGACGCGTGTGTTAAATCATTTTTATTTTTTTATTCATGATTTTATTGATTTTATTAGTCGCTCAACTTTCAAGTTTGCATGAGTGTGAAAACATTCACAGGCTGTGAGCGAATGTTTGTTAATACTTTATATTTAAGCATATGTAAATATCCGTAAGGGTACGAACTGTAAGGGTAATACAATTACCTGTGTGTAGTCTTCACTGGTTTTTCCGGCCATCACCGCAAACAGTAACGGAAGCTGCTTCATGTCGTCACCGGACCTTACGAAAGAATGAATGGAAAGCAACTGGTAAAAGCGTTGTCGGACCACCTTAAACGTCCCGTCAATGTACCATGTCTTTGCTTTCTTCAACAGTTGAAGTTGCTGGTCTGTGGCGAATATAAGATGTCGTCTTTCGCCGTTGCGGACCTCGGCCCGGAAGAAAGACGACGAGATCTTCTCGTTGATGAACGCCATGTCGAGCTAAAAAGAAATGTATGCACAATTATATCATGCATTTACAGATCGTTGCTATCAGTCCACGAACAAATCTGATTGGTATATATATTTACACTTTTTTGATGATTACCTCAAAGTCCATGTCTTTGGGATCTTTGGGGCGTTGGCGTCGCCTGTTGCAATTCCTTAAGAGGTTGGTATAATCAGGCCTGGACGCTTCCGGAAGGCGGTCATCTGCTTCTTCACGCAAAATCTTCTCAACAATGGATCCAGCGGATTCGAACATGTTTTTATCAGACTCGGCGTTAACCTGTGAATTAACGATAGTTTAAATATGCAGTATAATATTGAAACATCATGAATATACGGTCAGAATATACATATGTTTATTGAAAAACATAACGCTGAAATAGACAATATGCCGTGTTAGATGGAAGGTGTAAAGTTGTTTGATTGTCATTGAACATAAAAATACCTTGGTGGTGATGACGAGACCCTTGTCGATGCCCGGTTTAGCCTGGTGGGAATGATCACATTCATTCGAGACGAAAGAGTGTCCGCATTGCACTACTATCGCTGGACATGTCGATTTCTTGTTCCTTACGCTGCAACGCCAAATTGTCGTCTGTTTCGTTGGGTTAAACCGCTTGTGCACATACGTAAATCCGTTGCTGGATACAAGTTTTCTTTTCCCACGCTGGGAAGAAGATTCCATAAGACTGAAGGTTACTTCAGCCTCGAGAACACCCACGTCTTCGGGATGAACCGAGGGTTCGTCGAATGACATTTCGTATTTTTAGTACAAGTTTAGGTCAATATCGATCCACATGTGAAATTTTATAATTCCGAAGTAATCTTATTTACTGAAATATGATCTACGGTAGCGGTAGCTAGAATGGTATTATAATGGGGTACTAAGAAGTTCGCAGTAATATGTTCTTTAAATAGAGATAGTTTAATTAGAGGCGATAATAAAGTGTGAAGGTGGATATTAAGAAATAAGATCCATATTCGCATGACACTGGTAGTATACACGCATTTTCAATAAGAAGAGGCCAACATAGAGTACGATATTTACAATAACTCAATCAATTATGAAAAAAATATTAATAAACATTATTGGTGGTAGTATTCGTCTTATTTGATAATATGTTGGTTCTGTTTCAATTTAAAGTTTAGCATATCCCGACAAACGAACCTTACATGTCAAACTGAACGGCTTTTTGTCAACAGCGATATCTCAATAACCAATAGCGTCAGAATTACCACAACAAAATGCTATTTTAAAAATATGTCAAGCACATACACTTAACAAACAATACGATATTTCTTTATTTAGTGTCGAGTTTTCACGCCTTTTTTGACAAAGTAATTATTTTGAAAATATGCGACTTATGTATATACATGAAGGATATTAAATAAAAGGTTAATGTAAATTCTTATCATAAATATAAAATGCACATTTTATCATAATATTCAATCATTTCAGCAGATAGTAATGTTCAATACTAAGGATTTATACAAACGTTTAAAATATATTTGTACTGACAAGTAAAAAAAACTGTAAACACATTCAATATTACACCATGAGCAATAGTTTAAAGCGGTATACATCACCCAAATAACGCAAAGATAAAGGTCCAGTGACTTCTGACATTTATCTGAAAGGTTTTATGATCGTTATCAGGTCGTAAAACACATCTGTTATGTGTCACCGGATTAACGGACATTGGTTGAATACCCGATAATATGCAAGTATCCAACAATTTAGATTCATTATTTATGGGGAAACAAAAGCTGCCTGACCTAAAATATGTAAGACACAACAAATAATTATATTATAAGTTTACTTACCAGAATCACAGCCTATGTGTTGCCATCGCTCCCAGGCATCGCAAGAAACAGCACGTTGCCTCTGCCCAACTGTCTTTCCACAATGTATACAATTTGCCACTTCTGCCATTGCAGAAACACAAACACAAAACTAACTAACACTAGAAAATTATTGTATCCGACATCAAATAAGCACATATATGTTTGAACACATGGCAGATGCACTGAAACCCACACAACTATATAGCAATCGTATTCCAAGTCACAAATAGTATTGTCCGACACAAACAAAACACATACTTAGGGCTCATTCAGATACCCTCTTTATATATAGTCAGCCCTTATAATTACTTTGCAAACAGCATTGTTGTCTGGTTAAGCGTGTTACCTTATTTATTCTTTAATCACGCCAAACTGTCATACCGTTTGTCTTATTAATAAATCTTTGACCAGACAATGAAAGCATGCCGGCTTAATTAATTTTCGTCAATTCACACGTTTTCAAAACATAACAAACACAAAGACATTCCATTATTCTTTAATTAAACCAAACTATCATACAAAATGTCTCATTAAACTATCTTTGAACAGAAAATGAAAGCATGCCGTCAAAATAAACGTTTAACATTTCACACGTTTTCAAAACAAGACGAACTAAATGGGGCTTATTTTAATAAACACAATCATAAAAAAGCTAATAACAATTTATTACTAAAAGCAATCCGGTATGTAAACAATTATTGAATTACAAAGTTTTACAATATGAAATGAAAAAAAAAACATCATACAACTACATTTCCTAAAAACAATAATCACGAATATTAATACATTAAACTTAACAAATTTTATATGAACAAAATTTCTATAATACTATATATAAGAAACAAAATTGGGGCAAGTTGTCTTTCGATTGGGGCGAGTTGTCCAACATATTTGGGGCGACTTGTCCAGATTTTCGGGGCGACTTGTCCTGGGGCGAGTTGGTTTTGGGGCGAGTTGTCTGGCTTCCGTTGAAACATCTGCCGAGTAGAACTTGTTTTGAGCATTTAGATTGGCTGATACAACGCAAGCGACCAATGAAATCTCGTTTTACTTGTACTTGATAAAAAAATATATTGACTCAAAGAAAATAAATAGATACAAGGGGAAAAGTCGAACAAATACCGCAATTATGCTAATACGAAACGAACTTGCCCGGCGGACTATCTACTTTGGAAAATCACTTGCCCGCGACGATTTTAACCCGGCACAGGCAAGCGGGCGTCCGCTTAAAAAAAGCCCTGTGATAACTCAAGAATGCTTACACCTAGAATCATGAAACTTCATAGGTACATTGATCATGACTGGCAGATGACCCCTAATAATTTTCAGGTCACTAGGTCAAAGGTCATGGTCACTGTGACAAAAAACATATTCTTACAATGGCTGCCACTACAACTGACAGCCCATATGGGGTTTATGCATGTTTTACAAACAGCCCTTGTTTCACTTAGATTTTCTATGTTAAAGTTTGCGTACCACCTCAAATATTTGACATATTGCTTTTATATTTTGCATACCGGTACTTCTTTAACAACATGACCCCAACCTATAAACAAGAGCAGACAACTGTATCAAGCATTTTGTAGGAATTATGGCCCTTTTTTCACTTACAATATGCATATTATTGATAAATCTATGATAAAGTTTGTGTACCAGCTCAAATATTTTCTATGTCCCTTGACATATTGCTTTTATATTTTGCATACTTCTTTGCCAACATGACCCCAACCTATTAACAAGAGCAGACAGCTGTATCAAGCATTTTTTTAGGAATTATGGCCCTTTTTTTCACTAACAATATGCATATTATTGATAAATCTATGTTATTATATTTTCTATGTCCTTTGACATATTGCTTTCATAGTTTTCATGCTTCTTTACCAACATGACCCCAATCTATAAACAGGAGCAGACAACTGTATCAAGCATTAAAGTTTGCGTACCACCTCAAATATTTTCTATGTCCTTTGACATATTGCTTTCATATTTTGCATACTTCTTTACCAACATATGACCCCAATCTACACTTCAACACCGTTATTTCGAAGTCGTCGGGACCGTTAAAAAAAACTTCAGATTAACGATAATTCGAAATAAACATTTGACAGAAGACTTCTTTGATTCTGTAAAAAATGAAATGTTGTGGAATTCACATGGTTCGGTTACACGCTTACTGAAAAGCGTAAACTAGTCAGATAGCAATAGATTTCCACTTGTAACAAACGGAGGAATAAAACCATTATTTTTCTTGTTGTTTTTTTTGATGATTTTAACTTTGAAATTGTGAATTTTCCGTTTCTAGATGGCAATATCCCTAAAGGACCTTCCTATGGTATTTACATTTCGCAGTTGGTACGTTATGCCAGAGCATGTTCGTGCATTAAAGATTTTAATGATCGTAATCTAATATTAACTAAAAAATTGCTAAAACAAGGCTTTTTGTATCATAACCTAAGAAATAAATTTGCTAGATTTTACTCTAAGTATGGTGATTTAATTTCAAAATATAATGTTTCTTTAAAATGGCATTTAAATAATGGAATCTCCCATCCATCATTTTACGGAGATGTTTTGAAGCGTGTCCGCAAATTAAAATATGTTAAACCAAATGTTCATATTAAACTTTTCAATTTAATTAATTTGTTTTTATCAAAAGGATACGATGCTTATGTACTTAAAAACTCGTGTTTGATGGTTTTCGATTCACTATATCTTTCTTCCCTTAAAATTTGGAATCATTAGTGATATTATAGGCATTTTTCACTGTTGAATAAAATTGTGTCATTGTGTCGTATGAACAAATCTGCATGAATACTACATTATAGGCATTTTTCACTGTTGAATAAAATTGTGTCATTGTGTCGTATGAACAAATCTGCATGTAAACTACATATGGACTCAAATCGTACATCAAATCATTTCTGTCTTCAGTTGTCAAAACACCTATATACTGTTTGATTCCAATAATGTCGCTTTAATGGAATTACCATTTGTATTCATTTGCTTCTTAATATTAAATCACCTAAACTTGTTTTATTAGTAGCACAGCCCCATTAATATTTTTATTTAGTACTGCCCTTGTAATTTGTTCACGTCATTATGTCATTATGGATTTTTGTGACGTCATACGACCGACTTTCCCAGTTGTAATCTACATGCATAGGTCATTGGGTTTATAACGTTCCATTTTATTTATATTTTCTCTCTGATAGGCGTTTCTTGTTTGATTTAATTATTTTTAATTTGTTTAGCAGTCACATAAACAGCCAAGCTATGTAATATGGAATTTTTACACCCATTATTGCTGCTTCTTCCTGTATTTGCGCGATGATTATCTGAGATATTAACTCTATGATTCTACATTCTCAAATCTTTTCTATAAAGAAGGAATGTAGTTGACAATTGTTAATAGTTTTATTTGATCGTTCGTCAAAAAGTTGTAATTCTGTTACTCTTGTATCTTCAATGCAATTGAGTAATTAAATAGTAATTAAATTGAATGCGTTTTAATTCCCTTTTATTATTGTTTAATTTGAGTTACAATGCTATGACGTTAAATTTTATTTACACTTAAATGTATATGAATATTGCTGGGCCAAGTGTGAGGTTGAGCGCTCTATAACCAGGTTTAAACCCCCAATGCTTTGCATTGACCGTTCCAAGGCGGTGACCCTAGCTTTATTCATATTTTGTGTTTATGTTGGTTTGTATTGTGCTGTATTGTGCTGTTTTGTACTGTTTGGGCAATCGGTCACTTGCCATAAATAAAGGACCAACTAATTGTTTTTAATAAAAATTCAATACTGCTCCAGCAGCTGGAGTTTCACTTCTTTATATTGTTTTTTTTTTTTGTCTTATTACAGAAAATATAAAATATAATGAATAGCACAAATTATCAGACATACATACATATTAATACATTTTCGGAAATTAATTAACATTTTTTAACTAATACGCGATGTCTCTTTGAACACCAGCGTTCGCGCAGACGACAAAGGTGTAATTATCGGCTTTTGACAAGCCATGACAAAGATGTGAAATTACGCTCAGTATTTTGCAGTTATGACTTCGGATTAAAGATTGTTACTAAGGTGCGAATTATAGTGTTGGGACCGACTGAATCACTTCGAATTAACGATTTCTTCGGTTTAACGAAGTTCGGATTAACAATGAAATTTTACATTAAACAAAGAAGAACCAATATCGGGACCCGAAAAATACTTCGAAATAACGGTGACTTCCGATTATCGGTGTTCGAAATAACGGTGTTGAAGTGTATAAACTGGAGCAGACAAATGTATCAAGCATTTTGACAGAATTATGGCCCCTTTTATACTTAGATAATTGAACATTTGGTTCAGTTTTGTCTTTTGGTCCATTTTAGGCCATTATAAGCTATTGCTTTCAGGGTTTTTTTTGGCCCGATTTTATAGCCGAAATTCGGCTATGTTCCCAATCCCAAAAAGTATACTTTTTTCCCAAAATGTGGCAAAAAATTCCCAATTTCAAAAAAAAAAAAATTTTTTTTTTAGAAAGAAAGTATTATATGATTTTGTTCTTTTACTTTGAATGATTATAAAGAGTTATATCAAATTTAGAATTTCCCTAATCAGTGGACTTTTCGTGTGGAAAAAAAGGCTAACGAATTTATTTTTCCAATTTCATGAAAATGCCGATAAAATTCCCAATTCCAAAGCCATGGGCTATCTTCCCAAAAAGTGGAAAAAAAACCTGGCTTTATAGACTTAGAAAACTCGCTAACTGTCGTAAGAGATTTGTACAGGGCAAGTTGCATAACTCTCGTTGGCTTTTTAACGGAATTATGGCCCTTTTTTGTCTATGTAACTTTGAATATTTTGTTAAATTTTGTGTTGAGATCCACTTTACTTCTAAAGTATCAAGGCTATTGCTTTCAAACTTCAAATACTTTCTTACTATCATGATGTTACTGTACCTGGCAAGTTGAATTTGATCTTGACCTTTGAATGGCCTTGACTCTCAATGTCAAATTAATAAATTTTGCTTAAATTCCATAACTTCTTTATTTAAGATCAGATTTGATTCATACCTTGACAAAACAACACTTACCTGACATACAACAATGGACTCCACCCAAACCATCCCCCACGCCCCTCCCCAGAATCCCCCCCCCCACCAAAAAAAAATAAATCTTTTTTTTCTTTTTTTTGAAAGATCATCTATAGCTATTAAATGACCACACGCCCACATTATACCCCCTCTCCATGATGGCTTACATTACACTGTCAAGCACTCGAATAATTGAGCACCCTGTCCTCTGACAGCTCTTGTTATTCATCCTGTAATTGTCACACTTGCAATGATGATTACAATGATACAGTGATGATGGCAATGCTTCAAGGTGTTGACACTGATGATATTATGATGGTGGTGATTATGAAGCTGTTTTTTTTAACTATTAAAATTAAATGTTGAGAGTTAAGAGTGAGCTGTAACCAAAGTTATGAAATAGTGATTAAGTGAAGGGCTGTCAGACATTTGATTAAATTGTAATTAACCTTAATTAATTTTTTTAAATGAAGTCACATGTTTATGTATCATCTATATAAACTTAATCAAAATAACTGGATTTTGAACACATCTAAACCAAAGAATAAAAAGAGTGTACACTGGCTTTACTAGTTGAAAGTAATGGTTTTAATTAATTGTTGCAGATTTGCTCAATTTGATCAAATTTAAAGGTTTCTTGAGAAGAATCAAGGCTTGTCAACAATTCCCTGCAAGAGGCTCATACAATAGTTCCATGAACTGTACTAAGTCAATGCACTGTTATGAAGCATTGATAATGTAATATATACTACGCATTTAACAAGTAACTGACCGATACAGAAGTACCATGAGTATATGAATTATTATGCAGGAAATTGATATGCATAAAGTTGTGGAAAACATGGAATATAATTCCCATGTGATGTGTTATAATGATGTATATCTTTGCATATATTATTACTAACAAATATCCATCACAATAAATGTACACCTCACTTTAACAAAAGCACAGCTCATGAATACATTAATTTACTGAGTTGTAGCCTAAGTTCCTGAATGAGACTGAATATTTATAGCTTGAGCCAACAGCCTAAAAAATAATCTTAAGATAGATTTGTCTTTATTCTTGTTTTGTTAATTTGTTCTTAAATGTGTAGCAGATAAAATTATGAGAGTTGCTTCTTTAATGTTACTATATTGCTGAATAAGAAAAGAGAAAATATTTAGTATGCTATACTTCATGGCTTTAAACCGTGAATGAAAATTTAAAGACAATTTACCTTTTTTAATTGCCTGCCCTTAATAAGAAATCACCACAAATGGCTCATTATGTCTAATGAACAACATCACGACTGGTGGAACAAAATTTGTCATCTGGGGTTTGTGTTTGAAAATTGCTCAAAACATCTTGTAAAAATGGGCATACATTTTAATTTTACATCATAATTTTTGTTGCAGGAAAATTCAAAATGTCAGAAGTTTTTCCTACAGGCAATTAGTTTGAAGGCCTTGGAAATTGTGACAAAGTGGTTATAGCAATTTTATTACAGATGCCTTTTAACATTTTTTAGAGAAAAAATCCCAGTTATTGTCTCAAAGTTATTGCTTCCATGCCATAAATTACTCACCAGTATGATTACACTATTTTCCTTGTAAATGAAAAATGAAAACAAGAGGGACAAGATGGCCATAGATCATTCGCTCTTGAAATTGAGAGTGGCAAGCGGTATGATTTGTTAGAGATGATGTAACATCAAATAAATTTCAATAAAAAGTAACATAAAATAGATTTTAATAGAAAAAAAATTTGTCCCCAGGCAGGGCCTTTATTGACCTTATGGTAAAGATTTTAAAATCTTAGTATAGGGGCACTTATAATAATGTCACTGACGTTAAATGCTTAATATTACACCTCATGGCCTATTCAAAGATGACATTTAAAGTCCAGGCCCGTACCCAGGCCATGGGCCCAGGGGCCCGGGCCCTCCCAGCTGGCTGTCGAACTATGATTTTTTTTAATAATCGGCCCACTGCAATTTTTTTTCTCGTGCAAGGGTCCACAGTACGCTTTCCCTCAAAACAAAAGAGCATCTATGTTTTATTGTCCCTGATAAACAAGGGGATAAACGCTCGCCAATCGAGATAAGCCTCTAGGCAATGTTTTCTTATCGCCTTGTACACATCCCCGATCAGGCCCTCCATTGTGATCATGAATGCTTCATCTATCGATGGTTGATGTAACATGTATTTTGATACTTGCAGCGAATGGAAGCAACTGCTACAGGAGTTCGTAGACTATGGTCTGATAATTGCCGACGCAAGTTTTTTTCATTCTGTGAAAAGGCCCTAGACATGTTTGTCCCTTCTAAAAGTTTAATTGTTTTTTTTAACATTTTATTGGGAATTTTTAAGTCCCAATATATACTTTTTGCATTGAGAATAGGGCCCTGAATTTGAACCGGAACAAAAACACTGACAAAGGTATTTATAATTTTTGAAAGGAAATCACTGAAAAAGACTACGATGAGATAGTTAACATGTTTGTTTAAAAGAAAAACAGATTCATAAATTTAACGAGCAACAGATAAAATTTGGCAGAATTCAGTATTTAAAAAAATTGAGTACCGAGAATTGAGTAATATCAACTTATTAATGGCTCATTGGTAAAAAAATGAAAATTGAAACAACAAATCGATCTCATTATATAAGTTAACCTGATCCAGTGTAGAAAAATATTGTATAATTAAATTATCTCTTTCCTTGAATTTGTTTGATAACAGTAAAATATGTTAAATTGATTATTTAAGACTTTCATTATTTCACCCAAAAATTCGGCGTTTCGCGCAATTTTTTCCTCAAAAATGGCAAGGTCCTTCCCAAAAAATCAGATTAAAAAAAACCTGTGACGTAATTGATTTGTGAAAAAAATGATGGAAGCAATACGAGAGTTGTTGTGGGTAATCGTCAGTTTAAACCTGTAAGTTTCGGAAATCTAAAGCTTTTAATATTGTTGTGAATTCACACCAATGTTTAAAGCTTAAGACTTCCGAAATGTGCTGATTTACTTGTTATTTTCCATTAATTCATATCACAAAATACGTTTTTTATAAGCATTAAAATTCACCTTGCAAAGTGCCAAATAAACAAAAGTATATATATATATGGAGGGGGGACCCCTCCCGAACCCTCCCCGGTTGGGCCCCCCCAGTAAAAAAATCCTAGGAACGGCCCTGAAGTCTGTGTTAATTTTGTGACCCTGGGGTGGACTTCTGGTATTATGATCGGAACAATCTTTGTAGAGGACCACAAATATTAAACCTCTGACCATTGCAGTTGTAGAGATATTTAAGTATGATGATGCATGATGTATAAGTGGATATAAATTGTGTGACCACTGTAAGACATGAATTGAACCAACTTTATGCACAACCTTGATCTGACAGTACAAGTACAATCTTATAACACATATCAAAGGTCTGGGAAATGTGATGTCCAAGAAGAATTTTAAAAAAGTTATTTTTATATAGCTTTATATAAATCATGCTAATTCCCCTGGGTTGTGGCTAGTTTTGACCCAAGGCGCATGGTTCAACCAAACTTTGTAAAAGACCACTACATAATGGTGTGTATTGAATATTTAATCCCTGATATTTAAGAAGATATTTAAATATATGTTTAAGTCTTAATAAATCAGATGACCTTTTGGGTATGGTCAATATCTACCACAGGAGCGTGATTTCAACAAACTTTGTAGAGCATCACAATATCATGCATAAAATATTTCAGTTCATACCCTGTGGTTTCAGAGATTTTTAAAGTTATTTACCATTTAAGACCATAGAAATCTGGTGACCACTGTTGCAGTGTCAGTTTTGACCCCAGTTGCATAATTGCTAAAGTCTTGTAGAGAACCAATGTAACATTTTAATATTTAAACTTTGAACCACCCAGTTTAAGATATTTTTTTGTAAGTTATATATTATATAAGTCTATATCAATAATCGGACCCCTGGGGCATTGCCAGTTTTCAGCCCAGGGCTTTGATTTTAACCAACTTTGTTCAGCGCCTCTCTGATGTATTTACACTAAATTTCAAAGCTATGTGACTTACGGTTTCAGAGAAGAAGAGTTTATAAGTTATTTAGAATAATCTGCATAAATCATGTGATGCCAGGCATGTTTTGAGTTTTCACCCCAGGGACATGATAAATGCAATCTTTGTAGACGACAACTGGACAGTTTTTAACAAATATTTAACCTCTTATGCTTGCGGTTATAAAGATGAATAATTTTTAGATGGTCGCTTAGCGACCATCTAAGGTGGTTAGTCTAAAATTCAGGTCGATACGCCTTAGCCACTAGGAGCCCAATACCCGCTTACTACACGTATCCGCGCGAGAAAGAGTTGTATAATTTATGCAAGAGGTTTGAGTTCTCCAATTATATTCATTCACAAATGGAACATGAAATTAATATCATGTTAAATGCAATAGTTTCGAACGGTGCTTTATAGAAAAGAATCAATAAACAATGATCGTATTGTACGTGTCGCGGAGGAGATTGTCTTTGGTTCTCAACATATAGCTGCGATCTTTTGTATTTATGGGTGCTAGCAACGCAATAGTAGAAGGTTAGTGGAAGGTTACGCTTGTTTATATTCACAGTTCTCAATACATAGACAGTTGGATATGAGTTCATCAATTACTACAGGCATACTATAGGCAACCTCGAAAATGCTTTTTAATCGCTAAAACCGAAAACAACTAAATATATTATATTAAATATTTTTATAACAATAAATATCTTTTTAAAATGTAGTCGGCGTATACGCTGACTTTGAAATAAAGTTTGCAATTTACTTTTCTAAATAAATACAATTAAACAAAAGTTAAACTATTGTGTTGTGTTTTTCACTTGTTAGTTGCATATTCACGGCATGAAATGTGTGTTAGCATTGTCAAACCACACATTAGTGTGAGTAGATAAATAATATTCTACGGGAGAGCACTTCATATGTGTCCTCATATGCCTTGTTATGAGTATCTTTCTTCACTATCAAAATATATCTTATGGTGATATTTGATTTAAACGCAGTTTTCTTTCGACACATTTAAATCACACGTCAATAGCGCCGTCATGCTAAATGGGTCTTATGCGTTTCGGCAAGCGTTTGTTAAACCCAACATGTGCTTTTGCGCAGTCAGGCCATAGGCGATGCTGTTCGCTATAAAATCACTCAATATGCTATGTTTCTCCTTACCAGAAGGAGAGATAGCTGAGTGGGCTATTTATATGATGGGCGCATATGGAATAAGACCCATTTTTGCATGACAAGATTCATTACAAATCTCATTGCGAATTAAAAATGCCACAATTAAGAATAATGCTTTTTGATACAAAATTGATTTCAAAATAGAAAACTAGTTAATAATGGCAGCCTATCCACACATTAAGGAATGATTTCCAGACGTGCTGACCAAGTGCGGCAAACATTGTGGTATGATAATTAAATGATTTTGCCTTATCGTGACACTATACTATTTCGCTTATGATTGTTTTCTCATCTTGGAGGCGAAAGTGAAATTCTGCGAGATGGATTGTAACGCATAATTGTAACAGGGCCACAATTTGTGTCGTTTGAGCATACAGAGAGTAGTCCGGAATTCCTTACACTGAACAGTGCTACATCCTTTGAATTGAGCACATACGCAGTGATGTAGCAAAAATTCAGAGGTTGTATCTCGAATCAGCTTATTATTAGCAAATATTCATGCGTGTCTGTTGGCGTTATGTAACAGTCACTAAGATGAAAACTGAGTAAAACAGCTACGCCTAAAAGCGCATTAGTGCTCTATACCTATGTTTATGTCAGTGTGAACTGCTCAGGTAACAAGTAAAGCATAAACAGCAATGTTTATATACTTTTATTCCTCCATATACAAGATACGAAGATTATTGTATATTTTGAATTTGTATATGGTGTCAAAAATCAAAAGTTTTGTACACGGAACTTTAATTATGAATTTATATTCTTGGTGAGATAGTTATTTGATATTAGAAAAAATTATTCCTTTAATATGATGGTGACTGCAAATTTTCTTTATATTAAGTTCTCATTACCATTTTCATCCTACTTTCTATGCTTTCAGAACGTCCAAAAAGCATGTTGTTTTTATTTTGTCTAAGTTATTTCTATGTAATAATAAGGATGATAAAAAGTGCACACATTATAAAACTCGACCCGTGCGCTATGACACACACTTTATAAAGTTGAATGGCGTGTGTTCATTTAAAACTTGCAATTGATTTTGAAAAATGAATTGCGTGTTAAATTATGCAATAGCAAACATCTTCAGTGCCTTCAGCGCTTTGATTAAATTATGGGATGCTGCCAGTTTTGACCCCTGAGTCAGCCAGTGGCATGATTTGAACAATAGAGGAGTATAGTAGTACAATAGTGTATGACCATCAGATGACGTTACACACCAAATATTATACCTCATTCCTGTGATTCTTGGTGACAATCCACTTAGCAGTTCAGTAGGAGATGTTGTTCGAAGCAAAATGTAATCGACACAGCTAACAACAATAGAAACCTTATGCGACAGAGCCACTGACCACAATTAATCACCACAATTCTAACCATGAACAACAAAGCAATACTTAAGTCCTTTGTGTCATTATGACTGTGCTAAATTCTTTTAAAAGACAACACAATATTATAAATTATGCACATAAAATGATTCCTACTTATTAATTGCAAGCATCAGCCAGTATTTGTATACGCATGTTGTGTCATTAATATTCTGATTGCAATAACAATGATTACATCATTGGGTAATTAGTGCATGTTTGTATCAAACATTCCTCATTTGTTATAATGATTCCACAATATTTTGTTCTTGTAATGATCATTTGTCTAAGATTGAAGACTGTGGTAAACTGACTAAACAGATTTGTTACAGTTAGATTGTAATTTGGAGACAGTGACAGATGTTTTGTGCCATCAACTAATGTTTGTGTCTGCATTGTTGACAGAAACATGTGTTGCCAGAATTTAATCATGCTGAATGATGTGATGCAAAGTGTTGCTGCGTACTTAATTAATCGGGTTTCTTCTTTAGACAGCCATTTAGATGTCTGCAATTAAATAATACGGCAGACCTCGTCCATCTTCTTTCTTGAAGGGCGTTAGAGTTTTAAATCCAGCTTATAATGTTATTTTATGCACTAAGCTAAGATTCAGCATGATGCAATCTTAACTTTTGCCGGACTGTGTGTAGGTAATGATCTGCAAACAAAATATAACTTTTTCATCCATTAAATATATAATTGAGCCATGCTCTGTGAAAAGGGGGTTTAATGCATGTGCGTAAATTGTCTGCCCAGATTAGCTTGTGCAGTTCGCTCATTCTGTAAAAACAGGGCTTATTATGCCTAATACCAACTGCACATGCTACTCTTGGACAAGCGGCCATGTGCACTTTACACACATGCATCAAGCAGTTCCCAAGAATAAGGCTTTAATTGTTAGGTATATAACGTATGCATATCGTTCTCTTCCTATGACATCTCTTATTTATGATGATTTCTTACAATTTCTGATTTGCAAATGATCACATAAATCAAATCTTGTACATAAATCTCATTTTCCTTTGATCCATGTCCATAACATCAGATCTCATGTCAATTTGTTTGCCATACATGCTTCTTAAACATATGAAACTTCACCAGGCAGTCAAAAACACAATTTTCTATCATATGTGTAAATCATTGTTTCTCCAACATTTTGATTTCTATTTCAGCAGATTGATCAGATGCAAAAAATAATCTGTTCTAATAAATGCATTTGATAGAAAATTGAAAAGAATAATATTGGCAATATTTTTAATCATGATTTATTAGATCTGGAATGCCTCCAGAGTTTCTGTTGTCCCATGATTTAGGTAATTATTTTTGCCAGTACAGAAAGTTGTTATGGAGTTGTCAAAGAATGATTGTGTTTGTGGTCATTTAGCTCCACATGGGAAATAATTTTGATTTAATCAGAAGCATAACATAATACAATGACATCTAATTCCTTGCTATTGTAGTATATTGCCGCAAGTTGTCATATTTATGTATTCTGTATGTGCTCTTGAAAGGTACATATACAGGCAATGTTTTGTGGGTTTTTTTTAACTTAGTGTTTTATACAGGAAGGAAAAAGGGCGTGGTGCAAAATTTCAAAAAAGGGCACTTTAGCGCGCGACAACCATAAAAAGGGCACAAATATATCTGTATAGTGACTTAATAACAAGCTTTGTTACACACAAACATTGTATGTATAGTTTTGAGATTTATTGTTGAATAATTAAACCAACAAAATCCAGAATGTATATTTTATTATGTGTTTTATATTTTCATGTAGTAACAAAAACAAGATTAAACACCATAGGATATATATCTTATACAAACTATAGCTTTTCAAAGAAGTCTTAGAATACTGTTAAATGAGTTACCCTCTTAAACAATTATTTATATTTAAAACGTTACACACATTGCACAAACAAGTCCTTTATATGCATCTTAAATGGAGATTCACAAACACTAACACTTTGTTGAATAGTCATAAAGTTCTGCGTAATGACATTGTTTTCATGACCACGTGTTGTACTGTGTACATTTTATTTCGCAAAAAGTGTAACTAGGAACGGCGCCGTACTGTCTTTTGTTCATTGTCAATTAATTCAATACACGTTAATTGGTCTCCGATATAAACTTGTTTTGCTTACAAAGTAATTTGCATCAATTTTTAATTTACGTTTCGTCGAAAGTGGAATGCCAAAATCGGAAAGCGTACGTTGCGACATTCTAAACACGAATGATAAGTGGTACAAGTTCAATATTTTTGTAAAATTCATATCTGGAATTGCCAATTAACATATTTTGACAAGTTACAAGCGGGTCATAATGTTCTTAATTGAACCAATGGTGCAGGCCTACTACTGTTACAACAATTAACAACTTTTGGCCAAACAGGGTCCAAGACGGGGTATCAACTTCTTTGCCGACATTCACACGTTATTGTAATATAAACATCGTGCCAATAAACAAGCACGTGCTCTAATTAAGCGCGGTCTGCCTAACCGTGAACAGCAAACGTGTTAAGATTGTCGTCTGCCACAATTCATCAACACACATCTACTGTGAGTCTGCGCCAATTGTATTGGATAGGAGGCGGGGCGTTATTTTAATCGACAGCTTTAATATGTCACGGGTTGCTATTTTCGGCGTATGGCCAATTTTCAATGTTTTTTTGGTTGAAATCAAATCAATATTTTACAGATACAACTGGTGTTTTTTTTTTTTATTTAATTACGCGTAAAAATAAATGTTTTGATATAACTGAATTATGCATGAAATGCACAATTTCCACGGGATAACATCGAGGTTTTCATCAAGACTCCTAAGTAACTGTGCACGATTGTATCCGGACTGATTAGTGTTACAAAGCCACTGAAATTATCGATTGATATTGACACATGGTTATTCACGCATGAAATATTAGATAATGATATACAAATTCCAAATTATAATATTATTCGCCGTGACAGAAACAATCGAAAGGGTGGAGGCATATTAATTTATATTAAAGATAACATACCTTTCCAACATAGATTGGACTTAAACGTAAATTTTTTAGAATCAGTTTGGATTGAAATAATGTTTCCTCAAACAAAATCATTCTTAATAAACTTTGTATACAGACCACCGGATTCTACAATTGAATGGAAATCGACATATGAATCTAATTTTAAAAACGCTAATAACTTAATGGATACAGAATTTTATATATTAGGAGATTTTAACATAAATTTTCTTTCTGACAAAGATGTGTTCAGTAATAATAAATGGTCTTCTTTTGTGATGGCAAATGGACTCCAACAAACAACACGAATAACAAAAACATCAAACACTATAATTGATCATTTGTATACTAATCGTCCGGATCGCATCATGGAAATGTTTGTATTGTCCTATAGTATAAGTGACCACTTTCCAGTGTGTTTCACTCGAAAGACACGTTATAAACTATCTAAAAACACGCATTTAACAAAGGAATATAGGCAATTCAAAAATTTCAATGAATCAAACTTTCAAAATTATTTGTTAATGTCAAATGTAGAACATGTTGAAACAATAGCAGATCCAAATACTTCACTTAGTTATTTACTAAAGAAAATTAATGAAGCGCTAAACGTTCACGCACCATTAAAAACAAAACGAATAAAATCTGATCGTCTACCCAGTTGGTTTACAGCAGAAATAAGACAAGAAATCAAAATTCGCGATTGGTTAAAAAAGCAACATAAAATAGATGACTACAAGAAACAGCGAAATCGTGTAACATTCCTAATATGAAAAAGTTAAAGGCAGTTTTATAACCAATCGGTGAAGGAAAATGCATCAGTTCAGCATCTATGGAATACTCTTAATGCTTTAACAAAACCACAAACTTCACTAACTCTCCCAACAAAAATAAGGATAAATAATAAAAATATTGAAAATGTTGAAGATATTTTAGAAGAGTTTAACAATCATTTCATCAACATTTCTCATATTGTTTCGAAAAGATAATATGACCCAAACATTTATCAAACTTTCAAAACATTTTTAGACAAAAAAATAGGAATTCATGTATTTGACATTCCTCAGATTACAATATTTGACGTTCGGAAAATAATAGACTCTCTCAAAATATCTAAAGCTGCCGGAATAGACAATATTGGCACTAAAATTCTCAAATATTGTGGGGATACCATTGTAGGTCCGATTACTTCTATTATTAATACCTGTATAAATGCTGGAATTTTTCCTGAACAGCTTAAAGATGCATATGTTTTGCCAATACATAAAGGAGCAGATAAAAGTGATCTTAACAATTATAGACCAATTTCTATTCTCCCAACAATTTCGAAGATATTTGAGAGACACATCACAAATCACCTAAAATCATATCTTGAAAAGCATGAACTACTCCACAGTTACCAATCTGGTTTCCGCCAAAATCATTCCTGTCAAACATCCTTGATTCGCCTTGTAGATTCTTGGTTACAGTATATTGATTCTGGTCGCATGGTTGGATCAATTTTTATGCCCCCCTTCGAAGAAGAGGGGGTATATTGCTTTGCTCATGTCGGTCTGTCGGTCGGTCTGTCGGTCCGTCCACCAGGTGGTTGTCAGACGATAACTCAAGAACGCTTGGGCCTAGGATCATGAAACTTCATAGGTACATTGATCATGACTCGCAGATGACCCCTATTGATTTTGAGGTCACTAGGTCAAAGGTCAAGGTCACGATGACCAGAAATAGTAAAATGGTTTTTGAATGATAACTCAAGAACACATACGCCTAGGACCATGAAACTTCATGGGTAGATTGATCATGACTTGCAGATGACCCCGATTGATTTTGAGGTCACTAGGTCAAAGGTTAAGGTCACGGTGACCCAAAATAGTAAAATGGTTTCCGGATGATAACTCAAGAACGCATACGCCTAGGATCATGAAACAGGGTTCGCACAGGGCTTGAAAAGTGCTTGAAAACGAGTCCTAGGCTTGAAAAGCCCTTGAACTAAGGTTGGCCTTGAAAAAGTGCTTGAAAAGTGCTTATTTCATGTAAAAAAGCCTTGAAAATGTTTATTTCTGTTCAAAATTACTTTTATCATTGCCATGAATTTTAATCGTTCTTAAGGAAAATATTACGAAAATTTATCATAAATTCCTTTGCACAAAAAGTTGAGTACGAAATATAAGTTTCGTACACTATTGGGTACGAAACGTTAAGTGTACACGTCACAGATTATGTGTACTAGGTCAGAGGTTCTCCGTTGTAATTTAATTTCGCGAGTAAAAATGCAGCGATGGGGTAGTGTCGTTTCAAAGCAGAGTGCATGGTTAACTGAATATTCCTGGCGCTACTTTCTGGTCATAAACACTGATGAAATGCAGAAAAATGCTTAAATAATTACCACTTATACGAAACGTCAACATTCTTTAAATATGAATATTCATGGCGCTATTTTCTGGTCATAAAAAAGTTGTCAAAATGACGTTAATCGTTATGTTTTGCGCGAAACTTATGAATATTCCTGGGTACATAAAACAAATGACATTCGAAAAGCACAATGTTTGGTCTTTATGAAGACCATTGGTGTCGGGGGAATGGGGGAAAGCGCTTTGAAAAGCCACTATAAAGAGGAAACCCACAAAGAAAACATGAAATTGAGAAGCAAACAGGGTTCCTGCAATGTGTTTTTTGGTGAAACAGGAAGGTACTATTGTTAAAATTGTTGAATCTAAAACAGTCATAAACAACAACAGCCCTGTGAAATACAAAATGTAATAGTAACTGACTTATGTTTAAATAAAATGAACTAGTCTGTTTGATGTGAGCATAGAAAGAGACAATGTGTTTGTTTATAATAACTTTAAAAAGTAAATACATATGTGAGACTCATTGAGTTAAGGATGGATAACGTGTATTTGTATGTAATGACTATAAATAACATGTATGAGTTATTGTGAAATAAGTTTAATGTGTTCAAGCAAATAAATGATATATACTGTGTTAATCGGTCTTGAAAATGAAAATTTGGCCTTAAAAAGTCCTTGAAAAGTGCTTGAATTTAGGTTTGAGATTTCTGTTTGAACCATGTGAAACTTCATGGGTAGATTGATCATGACTCGCAGATGACCCCTATTGATTTTGAGGTCACTAGGTCAAAGGTCAAGGTCACGGTGACCCGAAATATTAAAATGGTTTTCGGATGATAACTCAAGAACGCATACGCCTAGGATCATGAAACTTCATAGGTAGATTGATCATGACTTGCAGATGACCCCTATTGGATTTGAGGTCACAAGGTCAAAGGTCAAGGTCACGGTGACCCGAAATAGTAAAATGATTTTCGGATGATAACTCAAGAACGCTTTTGCCTAGGATCATGACACTTCATAGGTACATTGATCGTGACCCGCAGATGACCCCTGATTTTCAGGTCACTAGGTCAAAGGTCAAGGTCACAGTGACAAAAATCGTATTCACACAATGGCTGCCACTACAACGGACAGCCCATATGGGGGGCATGCATGTTTTACAAACAGCCCTTGTCCTGGATCTCAGGAAAGCATTCGATTTAGTAGATCATGACATTTTACTTGAAAAACTCAGCATGTACCATTTTTCTGACAATGCTCTTGCTTTGATGAAATCTTATCTTTTTAATAGAAGACAGTGTATTAAAGCAGGTTCCAGAAAATCGTCGTTTCAATATATCAAAACTGGTGTACCACAAGGCTCTATACTTGGGCCAATTTTATTTCTTATTTACATTAATGACATCCCATTCTTCGTTAAAAACTCAACAATTGATCTTTACGCAGACGATTCAACATTACACGTATCGGATTATAACATTCATAATATACAATTACATTTGCAAAACGATTTGGACAGTATAGCAACATGGTGTTCCTTTAATAACATGTCAATTCATCCAAACAAAACTAAATGTATGTTTTTATCAAAAGCTCGTAGTTCTACTAACAATCTTAGACTTAATATTAATGGCATTATCCTTGAACAAACCAAAGAATTTAATTTACTAGGAGTTACGATTGATGAGCATCTTACATGGCAATCTCACATAAACAGTGTAAGTCGTAAACTTAACTTTAAACTGGCCTTATTAAAACGAATAAACTGTTTTATTAACTATGAAACAAAAACACTATTTTACAACTCATATATATTAACGACTATGGATTTTTGTTGCGCATTGTGGTGTTCAGCAACACAGTCACATTTACGTAAAATACATTCGATACAAAAACGAGCTGCTAAAATAATACTGAACGAACCATATTCAATTCCTTCAGCTCCCTTATTCAAAGAACTAGGTTGACATTCAATAACAGATGTACTTACCTAATTGGATCTATTGTACATAAGTTTGTTATAGGCGCAATGCCCTCTTATTTCAATAATGTTATTCATATTTCAAATAGCAGTGTGTACGCTCTTAAATCCATCACGCACACTGATATTTCATCTATTCCGTTTAAAACAAATTATGGAAAACGAGCGTTTTTGTTTCGGTCACGAACCATATGGAATTCATTTCCAATAAGCATCCGACAAGTGTCTTCGAATACTACATTCAAAATAAATTTAAAAAAATACCTACAAACAAATCATTGATATATATATATGCTCATTTTGTTTTTAAATTTTTCTATGTAAATACTTTGTTGTGATGTGTCTGATGTGATTTATTTTGAAAGATTGATTTTTGTAAGATTGATTTTTGTATCAGATTTTGCATATTTTGTATTATCATACTCATCATCGTCATCATTATCATCGTCGTCGTCATCTTCGTCGTCGGAATTGATAAGGAAGTCATTATATAGAGAATAATGGGTTGGTTTTGATTATAGATCAGGTTTATCATGCGAGGCTTAGAAAACAAAAAGCACGAGCCTTGGCGAGTGCTTTTTCGTTTTCGTTCAGAGCATGATGAACCTGATCTATAATCATCACTAATCTATTATTATACGCCCGTCTATGACGGGACGTATTATGGTATACGCCCGTCTATGACGGGACGTATTATGGTATACCCCGCGTCTGTCCGTCCGTCTGTTAATGTCGTACGCTACGTCAAATATCCTTCGATGGATTTTTTTCAAATTTTAACACAATCTTAATATTGATAAACCCTGATCCCCTTTCGTTTTTGACGGAATTCTGAATTGTCGTTCCAGAGTTATGGGACTTTGTTCGTCAAAATTTCGTGATTTCATTGAATGTCCTACTGTAGCTCAAATATCCTTCGATGGATTTTTTTCAAATTTCAACACAATCTTAATATTGATAAACCCTGATCCCCTTTCGTTTTTGACGGAATTCTGAATTGTCGTTCCAGAGTTATGGGACTTTGTTCGTCAAAATTTCGTGATTTCATTGAATGTCCTACCGTAGCTCAAATATCCTTCGATGGATTTTTTTCAAATTTCAACACAATCTTAATATTGATAAACCCTGATCCCCTTTCGTTTTTGACGGAATTCTGAATTGTTGTTCCAGAGTTATGGGACTTTGTTCGTCAAAATTTCGTGATTTCATTGAATGTCCTACCGTAGCTTATGTCAAGGAGACGGCGCTCCATGCTCATGTACTTATAAAATAAACCATGTATTCAAATACAAATAAACTGAAGTAAAAAAATGATTCAAAGGGTTATTTATTACCTTACTACTTCATTGGCGAACGACGGGCGTATCATGCGCTCATGGCGCAGCTCCTTAGTTCTATTTACCCTACTTTTAATTTAGTAAACCTTTTTATTTAAACAGAATTAGTTTGACTGGATAATTTCGATGGATTAATGATGTCATTTCGTAGAAATATTGACGTCATTTCCTGCCGTTGATTATAGATGATATTTAATCAACGGGACTTTAATCAACCGAATTCGCTGTTAAAGTGGGATAAAACATTTAACTGTATAGTTAATTTTCTTTTTTCTTTTGTATGTTCGTATGCATGTTTCAATATGTATACTTGTGTTTTGTTACTGAAGACCACATTGTAAAAAAGAAATTATTTCTTAATGTGAATTCTTCATGAAATAAAGTTATTATTATTATTATGATTATTATTATAACAGAAGTGCATAATTCTGTGTCATCTAAAACATATTTAAGTGGCTAAGTAACACTAAAATGATAAGATTAACTCTTTTATGTATGTAACTAGTCAATTATGATCCTGGATAATGTCACATTCCACATCCTTGAGGGATCTCATGCTTTGAAACATTTAAATAGCCAAACGACTACTTATAACGTGTTATATTCTGCAAAGACTTTTTATGCCCCCCTTCGAAGAAGAGGGGTATATTGCTTTGCTCATGTCGGTCTGTCGGTCGGTCTGTCGGTCGGTCGGTCTGTCGGTTGGTCCGTCCACCAGGTGGTTGTCAGACGATAACTCAAGAACTCTTGGGCCTAGGATCATGAAACTTCATAGGTACATTCATCATGACTCGCAGATGATCCCTATAGATTTTGAGGTCACTAGGTCAAAGGTCAAGGTCACGGTGACCAGAAATAGTAAAATGGTTTTTTAATGATAACTCAAGAACGCATACGTCTAGGATCATGAAACTTCATGGGTAGATTGATCATGACTTTGAAATGACCCCTATTGATTTTGAGGTCACTAGGTCAAAGGTCAAGGTCAAGGTGACCCGAAATAGTAAAATGGTTTCCGGATGATAACTCAAGAACGCATACGCCTAGGATCATGAAACTTCATGGGTAGATTGATCATGACTCGGAGATGACCCCTATTGATTTTGAGGTCACTAGGTCAAAGGTCAAGGTCACGGTGACCCGAAATAGTAAAATGGTTTTCGGATGATAACTCAAGAACGCATACGCCTAGGATCATGAAACTTCATAGGTAGATTGATCATGACTTGCAGATGACCCCTATTGATTTTGAGGTCACAAGGTCAAAGGTCAAGGTCTCGGTGATCTGAAATAGTAAAATGATTTTCGGATGATAACTCAAGAACGCTTTTGCCTAGGATCATGACACTTCATAGGTACATTGATCGTGACCCGCAGATGACCCCTATTGATTTTCAGGTCACTAGGTCAAAGGTCAAGGTCACAGTGACAAAAATCATATTCACACAATGGCTACCACTACAATGGACAGCCCATATGGGGGGCATGCATGTTTTACAAACAGCCCTTGCTACTCAGGGTTTTCATAAGAAGGCGGCCGGCGGCCGATTTGACCGCCTCAAATGTTATTCAGGCCGGCTCAAATTCGGAAAGAAAATTAAAAAAAAAACATCGGCAAATTTAAACGACGATGACGAGATATTTAGTATTCGTTAATATACTAACTGTCTGAAACGGAAGTAAACAACCTTAACCGATATATGTTTACTGCTTTCTCATTGGTCGTATCGATATAATTGTCCAATCGCGGAGCGGGTAATGAGACTGTACGACTTTGATTCAAGGTCACAAACTGTGACAAAGTCAACAATTGGATATGTCAAAAAAAAGAAGAAAAATAAACGACTTTTTCGTTTGTGTTTCGAGTAAGAACGATAGTTCGCTGTTGAAGTTATCTTGTTCCAGTTTTGTTAACATTTATCATTTACCGGCACATCCGGATAAATGCACTTTCCTGCTACACTTACATTTCGTTTTTTATTCGATTATCGACAGATTTCGTTGATGTTTGTTTTTTTTCCACGGAGTTTTGATCCTCCGAGCGGTAAGTGGATTTATTTGTTACCACATTTTACAGGAGGGTGAGTCTTTCATTAGGATAAATGAAACTCTCGATACCCAAACTCTCCTGATTTTTTCATGATTAAGGTCGGACTTGGTTGGCTTAAATGCTAAATATATTGAATTGACACTGCAATGTTAAGCTATGCCCAAATTTGTATCTGAAAAAAATGGCCCAAAGAAGCTTCCTCAGCAAAATATTTAAATCCTAAGATTGCATCAGCTGGGGCAACCTATGCCCGATTTTTTTTCCAAATAATTGCCTAAGTTTATCAAATAAAAACAATTATTCTCATGTCAACAGGCACACAATCTTTATAAACTGAATAATCAATTATTTCAGAAAAAGACAGTCATTGTGTACTCTTAACACAGTATTACTTATAAATGTTCAGGTATTTGCTCATAAAATGCTTCAGTATTATTGTTTTAATTATTGTGATGTTTATCAGACTTTATTTTTCTTAAGGTAATTAATTATTTACTCCTTTGGTAATATTATTTAAATTGCTAGTTACATACTCTTGGTAAAATGGGATCGTGTTAAGTAGAGGTTAATTATATTGAATGTTATTGTTTGAAATGTGATAAAGATGTTAACAGTTTGTACTGTTTCTTCTTATTTGCAATAACTACTTGTGGACTAGTCATTTAAATTGGTTTAGTTATATATTTTGAAATGTCATTGTCATTATTGGAAGTTACAACTTATTAAAATGTTAAAATTTCCAGTGTTTGTTTAATTCAGATTTTCATTAATACTGTAAAGAATACATGTTATGTACTGCACAGAAATTATACATTAAGCTAGGGCCCGGGCCCTTCGCCCCCGACGGGGACATTCCACCTCAGACCCATGCATCTACATGAAAATTTAAAGAAATAGATTGTGATATTTGCTAGCCAAAGTATTTTTTCTGTTTTGAATCTCTTAAAAATACAGGTGTCTTAAAGCTCAGGAGAAGCGATTTCTTTGTTTCAAATAATTTAAATTACAGGTGCTTCCGGGGGCCTCTGGCCCCCTGGACCCCTGTCCAGGGTGTGCCCTGAACCCACCTTGGGCCCTATCGGCACCCAGATTTTATTTTCAGGATTTCAAATTTGGGACAATGGACACCCCTGAGAGTTGATGTAACTTGAGGACTTAACAATTCACATTAACATCCTCTATTTTAACTGAGGAAAATCATGCAAAATATGTGCCCAAAATCGCTCAGAAGCCACGATTTGGCACCTTTATTTCAAAAAATTTCAGGGGGGGCATGCCCCCGGACCCCCCTAGCGGGTTGGCCTCCTCAAATAACTCAAAAGCCTGCTACAAAGAATCCTAATGAAAACCCTGCTACTTAGGTTTTTGTGTCGCCTGACTATGGTCAGGGGACATATATGTGTTAATTGCGTTGTCTGCATCTGCAGCGTCACACTTTTCGAAAAAGGCTCACAACTTCTGTGTCCCTTCAGATATTGCTTTCATATTTGGTATGCATGTGTATCTGGACATCACCTTTCCATGCACATACAATTTTAACCCCTGTGACCTTGGCCTTGAACTTTAGGTCAGTGTTCAGGTTTCAAAATCTGCGACTGCGATTCGAAAAAGGCTCATAACTTCTGTTTCCCATCAGATATGGATTTCATATTTGGTATGCATGTCTATCTTGACAACACCTTTCAGTGCGCATACAATTTTTTTACCCCTCTGACCTTGAACTTGAGGTCAGTGTTCAGGTTTCCAAATCTGCAATTGTTTATTGGCGTCACTTGGTTGGTCACTCTGCATAGGCTTGATTTGTGGTAATCTACTTTCACATCTCTGTAATCAAAACATTTTGATCGTTTTATTAGATCAATATTGCATTTGTCTGCAGACTGCTTGACATGAAATTGTGACTTGTACAATAGTTAAATTACCCGTTTCAGACGAGTCGGTGAAAGGAATTTTACACCCTTTATATTCCTTGTAAATAGTATTAGTTATCAGACACCATACAGTATTGCTGCAGCAAAATATAATATTGCATTGTTTCTCCCAGTTTTATTGTACCGGCCAATTGCATGACCAGTACAAAAAAACGTAGCGCACCCAATGGGAGTGGTGTTCATTGTTGTTGTAAATATACTTTCCTTGTCAGGTGCTTATGAATAATTGGACTATACAATGAAATATACTTTCCTTGTCAGGTGCTTATTAATAATTGGACTTAACAATGAAACATACTTTCCTTGTCAGGTGCTTATGAATAATAAGACTATAAAATGACACAAGTTAGTAAAAATGACTTTGCACTTTTATCAAGTGGAATTACATTCCTTACTTTCTTATTGATATCTTCCTCTAGTTTTTTTGTCAAACATGATTGTTCAAAATTTAAAAGCATTATAATCAAGTGAAAAACTGTGTTGACAACTTTTGCCATTCTTATACTCAGTTGCAAAATTTGAAGTCACATCACAATACATTTAGTATTAAATTTTAATTTTTGGTGAATTTTGAATCAACAAATTGAAATATTACTATTACTATATCTTAATATGCATATACAGTTCTAAATCAAGTAACGGTTGAATTTAAAGTTGATACAAGTTCACATACTTTAGTCAACCTATCTGTTTATATACATGTGAAATCAATCAGACTATGTCACCATTTGCTAATTTTACTACAAAAGTATAAACCAATAATAGGTCAACTTAGTATGTGATGTCGTTTCAAGCTGCAACTGTTCAATTAATTTATGATCTGAGGAGCTTAAATGTCAACTTCGACCCTATACCACAATCAGAAGCAAAGTGAAAATGGCTAAGTGTAAACAGCATAAATCCATAACAGCCTTCGATTAACTGGCAGTCTGTTCAGGTTATATGCTGTTTGCTGCTCATTAGTATCTAAGTGTTTAAAATGAAGCCTTACACACTTGAATTAAGTTAGAAAGGTATTTAATTAAATGTAACTTTCTAAGGGACTACAAACATGTCAAAATACGTATGTCAGTGGTGAAGGTTTCAATGTCAAATTAGACCCTTTACCACAGTGGTGATTAAATATGCCACATTGAAGGTGAAATCAGTGAACTGTAACAAACAACGATGTTTGTTTGCCCCTGGGCTATGTCGGTATTAATGGTACATAATTATACAGGTCTGTTCTATTATACATGTATGTGACAATTTTACTGCAAAAGAATCAATTCATGGGCAGTTTTTGGTTTCAATTATTGAATATGAAGTTACAATATATGAACAATTGGAAAAAAAAAATAAAAAGATGAACTGCTCCTTTAAATACACAACATGTAGGTTATCATCTTTCTCTTAAAGCCAAAAAATAACGACTTCTGAAAAAATAAATGTAACCGGTGTTAAGGCTTCAGTTATGGATTTATCATCAATAAAAATAGATAATTATAAAGCTTTTCTAAAGCTTTTCATTGCAAATATGTGTATTTCTAGCTTAGTGGTACATGTTACTCCAGATAGATAAATTAGAGGAATATAATTTCTACAATTTCCAATGCGGGAAATGTGGTCTTGACAAGTCCGAATGGAAGCTTTAATACGTAGAATTACCAAAATTACCAAAATCCCCCATATAAAAAATAATTTATTTCAGAAACTGGAAAGGTCATATAAGCCATATTAAGTATGAATTATATCAAGTGTGTATGTAAAGTAATAGGTAATATTGGTATTTGCGTAACTTAAGGAAATCAACGTTATAAATCGCTTTTAATTCAGAAACAAGCAAAAACTATTTTATGTTACTATTTCAATAAAAATGTATCGATGCCACCGTTTTGTTGGTCTGCACTTTTATACATAATACATGTACCATGGGGTATTTCGGTACCCGCTCGGCGTCAGAAAGCGTGTAAAACGAAATTCCAGTTATAAAGCGTTATTCGTGTCAAATACATGTGGACAAAATGTTTCTTTAGTATTTTCGTAAAAAACATGGGTAAATACCAGTTTAGAGGTATTCATTTATTACTAAAACCACCATTACACGTAGTAACAGGTTAGATTTCGGTCAGGGCGCAAGCGTTTGGAAGCGTGTTTAAAGTACCGAAATACCCGTGGTTAATAGCTAATGTTCTTATAAGTAAATATATTTTGCATTTGCATTATAAATATGTTACACAAACCTCTTTTACAAGTGTTATAGGGTGTGAGAAAAGTCCATAAAATCATCCGGGAAATCACGTAATCAATAGGCAATTTGTAGACAAAGAACCCACTTTGATGTTAGCTTATCTAGGTTTTCTAACCACTAAGCCACGTGACTAAGTGGGAGGAGCTATCAACGTCCAGAGGAGATGTCAATTGCGGCTGCAGAATACCACAAGACCAGGTCAGCTGGTGGTCCATACCCGTAGCCAAGGGGGCTGCGTTGGGTGCGTTCGCAATCAACATTTTTTGACCAGTAAATAAAGTTTGGACTGCAAGTTGCACCCAACTAATGAAGCAAGGGGTTCAATCTCCAACTAAACGAAAAGCTTTGTTGGATCTGTGTAAAACAGTTAACACATGCAGCGACGGCTTCTAAATTACTAGTCTTGGTTCCGTCCGTTTTCGAGTCGGCCTATCGTTATGCCATCATGGAACTAGGGGAGGCATATGAGGATGACTTACTCTCACATACCCTGCTAGAGGAAGAGAATACTCGATGGAAGCAGCTCTTCTCTTTGGACTAATGTTGAGTCACTGGTTAATTATTATGCATTATACCATGATTTATAACAATTACACAGTGTGCACATCATTTTCGACAGACTGCGTTGCCTTTTGTTATATCCTCGAACAACCATTTTCGGATCACCTCAAGAGTTTAACAGCAAAAAAATAACAGCTATGCTCATGACAGGATCATTGTTTTGCTGTGTGGCACGAAAACCAATTTGTTTCTACAAAGTAATGTATTTTTTTGTAGTGTACCAACACTTTATGGCAAATAATCTGATCCAAATACAAAACTTTCAACAATGTTTTAATTATGTCAAACTTGAAACTGGGAAATAAGTCCCTCTCGTTGACAGTTGTTTTAATAAATTTAAAACGTTTAAACATATGATCAGGTGGACGTACACGGTTAATGTTCCTTAACTGTGACAGATCATAACCCTTTCCCTGATAGAATCCCGAGTCTATCGATTCCCCTATACATGCGTTTATAACCGTCTTAATCGATTACTGCATACATGTGAATTTTTCTGTCTATCCATTACCCGATAATCCCGTATATTCCCAATGTCCATTGATTGATATTGACAACAAAAGTGCTCAAGAAAACTCATAAACACAAACATCCGACATTTTTCTAAAGTATCAAATAAATTTCAGCACATGTTTCTATTTATTGATTTGATGAAATAGGTGTCCAATCGGGACAATTCAAACTAGCGTAAATAACATGGTGTGCGCGCATCGTGTACAGTTAATGTTCTGTTACAAATTGTAGCCAGAAATAAATACATGTATATGCCCATGATATTTTCGTGTCAGGTCGTTGTTTGAACAAAAAGAGCGCAAAAATAGGCGTGGGTGTATTTATCTTTACACAAAAACTGCGTAGCGCAGACAACAACGTAAAAGCTTCGTAGTGAATTTCCATTTAAGTATCGGGGTATCTCGCAAATGATTTTGACATTTTCCTGAATAAAATAAAAGTCAAAAACGCTGTATCATTATCATCTTTAAGTTCGTTCAATATTCCAACAATTATTGTACTGTATCTGATTGCACACAAAGTGCCGTGTACAGTTCATATTCTTTTACAACGACCAATTAACAGCGTAATCTATATTTAGATTTCATTCATCATGTATAGGTTATTTTCTGGAAAATGGGAGAAAGTAAAAGCGATTTTTCGAAAATAAACTAACGTTTTTTTTACATTTAATTTGTCATAATTATTTATATTTCGTGTTGTCTGTGTATGTTTGTTTGGTTCTCGTTTTTTTTAGCAAATCTTATGAAAAAAAATAATATCGTAATGGTAAATGTTTAAAGCAAGTCCCCTTTCTGAGATCATACACGTGAATTACTTCGATGTTAACTGACATGTATAATACTTGTTTTGACAGACGACACGTGCTTATCTTAAGTTTGTGTTTGGTAATACACAGGATATTGGATTTTTTATGCTTGATTGAGCAATACAACAAAGACGCAGTCGGCGGTTTCCAGTAAGCCTTTTGTACTGACCAACATAATAATTAATATTGCATGTGCTTATCTAACATTTAGGGATAAAAAAACACGGGTCCTAGACACTTTGTGCTTGTTTGGGCCATAAAACGCAATCCTGGTGGCTATTTTCAGTAGCACATGTGTTCAGAAACTAACGAGTTTCGGTAATAAAGCACAGAGATTATGATCTTAAAACTGCATGGAGTCTGAAATAAAACAAAATGCCGACAAATTTAAAGATTAATCGTTACAATTCAATATTTTAAGGTGGGGTTCTCACTGCATTTCTTGTTGCATTCGCATACGCTTGTATTACTTGTTATGACTTATATCCTCATATTATTTATTAGAATACAGACTTAAAATTTATATGGTTGGAATGAGAATTTATTTCTCTACAATATTTACATTGACACAAATGATGTGAAATGCAAGGAACTAAGTGAAAATTAAGCCTAAACAAGACAGGTGTAACAGTTGGGAATGTTTCCATTATTTTCCCAATAAACCTATTGAGATGGCGTAGTCAGGCTTATCAGCTGTATATGGAGTCACTGTTATCAGAACAGCAGGACTGGTAATGACCTGGAGTTGCAGATCAGATAAAAGGTCTATCAGGGAAAGGGTTAAGCATAATGGGCAAATACATCCATCTTTGCGCTTCAACGTCCTGGTAAACATTGTTAAGGACTTTGAGACCATAGGGCCAGAAGTTTGAGGTTATAGGGTCTTTATGAAGCCTGAAAGCTACAGTACACTCCACGCGTTTTCCCCAAAAAACGCGCGCCCTCCGCGTTTTTTTTTCTGCTAGCGAGTGTTCACGCGGCGTTGAGAGAGCGAGGTTAACTCAATAAAACGCTCGGCGTTACGCTGCGTTCGCTAATTCCCGCGGCGCGTATTACTTTAGCCTAGTCGGTAAATGCAGACAATTTCTGTTCTTATCAGTGACCGCCGCGCAACGCCGCGTTAGCAGTGTGCTACTGGGCATGCCAAAAAATAAAAACATTGTTATAATAAATTGTTAATATACTGTAGTACATGTATTAAAAAGATAATTGTATAGAAAATTAATACGTATAAAAATTATGTTTTTTAATTCACAGGTACGTCTAAAATATGAATGAATATAAGACATTTGACAAATAAATATTTAAATCATATCACATATAAGACAAGAATAAATGTTCCTTAAATTTCCAAATGAGAATAATAATTAGTAATCCGAAACACACTACGATTTTTAATGTTAACACGACGTTTACAAATGCTTCCAATATACAGTCATCATGTATATTTCCCGACAAAAGCGCGCGAAAATTATGCTGCAATGTACAAGGTATACTCCTTCAAAGCGTGCGTGTATTGATTTTTTTTATACAAACTTTATAGCGCAGAGAACATTGAATTTTGTTGATTTCGGTTAAAAGTTTCTTTGGTATTTTTTAACATAATTATATCGCGAATAAGTTGATATTTCCTCCAAAATAATTTTAAATCATACACGCTGAATCTTTATCGTTACGGTATTTTAGTAAAGTAATTATTTTAACAGTAATTGTACTGTAAACTGATTAAAGAAGACATCTGGGCGGAACTGGATTTTAAGTGTTTGACGTTATGAAAACACGCAAAGCTTGTCTACTGACCTATTGTGTAGACTGCTGTCTGCGGTGTTTTGACAAAAGGGATTAACATGTGTGAATGTCACTCTGCCGATTTGGTCCATAATTACTGGTAAACATTGTTTTGAATGTCGACACAACAAGAACACAACTGTGAATATTAAATGCAACTACCAACTCAATAGTTACCACATTCTTTTAGCAATCAATGGAATAACCTTACTTCAAAAAGAAAATAAATGCATTAGCGAGCAGAGAATTGACTTTGTTCCGACAATTAAAACCATTCCTTGTGCATTCGTTGAAGGTGTTTACTTGAGTAAGTTATGCCTTTAGACAGGAAGCGGCTTTTCTTTGATAGCGTCAAACTGTCAATTCACACAGATTTGCGAGATTTTTAGGGTCCTTGGTCATTTGTTTACATGTTCAGTATAGAAAATCACCTGCTAACATGAAAACTTTGGATTAAATTATCAAAATAAAAACAATGTTGCAAACTGTGTTTATATTAATTGGTAAGTATTAGTTAAAAGACGACATTTTGTTTGTCGTAAATCAATGAGTTTTTTATACAACAACTACTACTTCTACAACCACGTCGGGATCGATCTAATATTCTATCTTGGTTGTTTTTTTTATTGTAAATATTATACTACATGTACATGCATGTACTTGTAATAAATGTAATTTTATTTGAAAATCAGGAAGTCAAACAAAATTAAATTGATCGTTATCTCGTAAAACGCGGAGTTTACCCCGCGTTGCCAACGCTGAGGGCTGCCGCGTCGGCTTATCAGTTTTGCCGAGCGTAGCCGCCGCGTCCAAAATCATGCAAACGCCGCGTCTGGCGGGATTTTCTTAATCTCCCTCCAGGTCAATCACCGCGGAGTATGGAGGGAAATTGGGGAAAACGCGTGGAGTGTACTGTATAGTCAACCACAAACAACGAAAAAAGAAAAGTTCTAAAATACGGTATTTTTTTACAATAAATAGTTTATATTGATTAAAATATCAAGACTGGTGTATTACATTACTTGAAAAAAAGTTCATATTTTCAATTTTAAGTATATTTGGTAATAAAATTTTGCGATGTTAAATCAAAAGTAAAACACGAACATAGGTGGCATTACGATGCACACACTTTAAATAACGCAAGTAGATTGATAATTTTTTATATAAAATATATACAATTCACCACGCATGCACAATTTGCATTCCTGGGTTTAACACGTGACGATGATGATAAATCTACTTGCGTTATTTAAAGTTAACTTGTAGTTACCTGATAGACATACCCAGTACAATCTTATTACCAAATTTACTGAAAATATGAAAACTTAATAACCTTTTCAAATAATGTCATGTACGAGTCCTGATATTTTAATCAATATAAACTAATAATACGGTATTTTATAACTTTTCTTTTTTCGTCGTTTGTAGTTGACAGTCCCTTTAACTGTTATATGTTTCTGAAAAAGAATATTATTTGTTAAAAATAGTCTAAAAAATAAAAGTAACCAGTTATACAATTTTGATTCCTGTTTAGTATTGATGCCGATTAAAGAAGAGATTGATCTTAGAGAGATTAGAGCAATGCTAGGCCTCTGGTACTATCCATAGTAGCAGACAAGCAACTTTGTTTTTAAATTAATAGTCAAATATTTCCTTTTAATTTGCTTGAAATATGAATGGCATAATTTTTTAATGGTACAATATACAAATTTTATCAAGTTTCCAATAAATAATGAAATTTTATACCATTCTTATTGTTGATTTTACATTATATTCATTTGTTGTTGCATATGTAAACAAAGTGTGTGCGCGCTTACTATTGTCGGGTTTAACACTGTATAAAATAATGTATTTCAGTGACTGATATAAAAAATGTGGTTAATGAAAAATGGTAGTGGGGAATAAATGCATGTCATATCATATTCATGTCGATCACTCACTGAAAATCGTCGATGAAAGGGAAATTTCATATAAACATGTTATATTACTTCAGTCTCTAAATACAGATAAAAAGTCACCAGAATGCAGGAATTTACGTTTCATTTTCAAAATTGTCTAGGGGGGAGGACCTCCAAATCACCCGATTGCAAGAAGGGGTCGCCGTCTCCTGCACCTACCCCTACGCCACTTCGTTGCTCAATAACAATTGTTGATGAGGAATTTCGCACCCCCCCCCTTTCAAAACCCTGTCTACGGACCAGGTCAATGTTCAGTATCAGATTAAGTAAACATTGGTATATTTATGTACATTTTCATGGAGTTTCAGACTGGGAAAATGTATACTAAAATAAATTTCTATTATTGTTTAACATGCTGAGAAACCTAATTCATATTAATGATATAAAACACACAGTTTTGAGTGTTTTGTTTAAGGAAACCTCTTAAATGATGAAAACAACCATACATCTTGTTATAATAAAACCTTACCATTCATTATTGTAATAATGAAATAATAATTTAAAAATAGTGAAATTGCCAAAAAAAGATAAATTAAAGGTGAATTCAAATTAATGATTATTTGAATATAATTTATATTTTTGTAATGTCATCTTTTGGACTTAGCATTATGTTAAATGAAAATTTCCTAGTATATACAAAAATAAAATTGCCACCGTTTTTCGTACAAAAGATCTGTAGACAAAGATAGAAAGGTAGGAAGTTAGTGGAAAGTCTAAAAGTCTAGAAGTTCAAAAATAGCAGTAGATAAAACATTTTTTTAATTAAAAATTGTGTGATTTAGTTATCATTTAACATTTTACACACCTTTAAAACAACAGATATCCTAACTTTTGAATTTTGAAACAGCAATATAAAATGTTATGTCTGAAAGTAGCTTCAAAAAATGATAAGTTCCCCTTTTTAGCTTCTAGCAATTTAACATTAAACTATAAAAATATGCACAGATATTAGATCAAAGCTTTGTGACAAAAATGATTTATACTTTATAAATGTAACAAAATAGTTGTGTTTATAATGAATGTTTATTAAATGTACAAATGTATAAATACAAAAAAAAAGTTTTTTTTTAAAATGTTTATGAAGTTATCAGTTACCAGTAATATTTTGTTCTGTACTTTGTTTGAAATTAAATTTTTAATCAGGTTCATTGAAATTTGCTTAGTCAAATATTAAGCTCTGTATAAAACACTTAGTTCGAAGTTCCATCTCGTGGCATCTCAATCATTTTATAAATATGAAATTTCACCTCACAAAAGCAACACAGTGTGAAATCCCATCTTCAAATCTCAAAAGAAATCCTTCTGAAAAAGTCCATTTTTCTGCATTTAATTTTTCTAAGTATAAATCTCCGCATTGTGAAATAGTCAGAGTCCAAATCTCTGCAACTGAACACTTTCTTTAACATATTTCTCCGCAAATTGCAAATTCTTGTTCGCGGAGATTCTGCGAAAAATGAAGCTTTCCGCAACGCAATTTTTCAACATTTTCTCCGCTTTTTTAAATGCAATGCAGAAATCTGAACTAAGGGTGCTCTGCCATGTAAACCTTTTTTTTTCAATTACATATTTAAAAAAGCTATTGTTATTACTAAAAAGGTGTTGCATTATTTAAGTTGTAATTTTGGTAGATCCCATATGATCATTTTATTCAGATTGACTTAACAAAATACTTTTAAAATAGTTAATTGTATTTTTTTTGTGAAGCAAAAACTGAATGTGATTGTGTTTGTAAGTAAATAAACATTACACATTTTCTTTTCATCTCACAACCTATGAACTGACCTTCATATGAAAAAATGTCAAATTTATGTTATACTTTGAAAAGCAAAATATAAAGAGAAGCAAGATGATGAACCACGTTGCATTATTTAAGCTGTAAATTGAGTAGATCCCATATGATAATTTCAATCAGATTGACTAAACAAAATGATTTTAAAATAGTTTATTTATTATGCCCCCCTTCGAAGAAGAGGGGGTATATTGCTTTGCTCATGTCGGTCTGTCGGTCGGTCTGTCGGTCAGTCTGTCGGTCGGTCCGTCCACCAGGTGGTTGTCAGACGATAACTCAAGAACGCTTGGGCAAAGGATCATGAAACTTCATAGGTACATTGATCATGACTCGCAGATGACCCCTATTGATTTTGAGGTCACTAGGTCAAAGGTCACGGTGACCAGAAATAGTAAAATGGTTTTTGAATGATAACTCAAGAACGCATACGCCTAGGATCATGAAACTTCATGGGTAGATTGATCATGACTTGCAGATGACCCCTATTGATTTTGAGGTCACTAGGTCAAAGGTCAAGGTCACGGTGACCCGAAATAGTAAAATGGTTTCCGAATGATAACTCAAGAACGCATACGCCCAGGATCATGAAACTTCATGGGTAGATTGATCATGACTCGCAGATGACCCCTATTGATTTTGAGGTCACTAGGTCAAAGGTCAAGGTCACAGGTGAAGGTCACAGTTACTGGAAATAGGCATTTTAAGGATTTAGCATGGTTCAAACAAGGGAAACAACTACGGTTTATGCATGTTGTTTTTATTACAGATTTGCCTCCCTTTAATTCATTCAAAATCTCTTTTTACAACAGAGATTCCAAATCTGACCTGTAAATGAGCCCCATATTTACTGCCAGTGCTAGGTTACCTTTTTCCATTTGATCATTCTTAAGTATTGGTATTGTAATGCTGCTACTGCCTGCTGCTACTGCTACTGCTACTACTACTACTACGACTACTACTACTACTACTACTACTACTACTACTACGTCTACTACTACTACGACGACGTACTACGACGGCTACGTCTACGACTACGACTACTACTACTACTACGACGACGACGCACGACGACGACGACTACTACGACGACGACGACGACTACTACTACTACTACTAACTACTACTACTACTACTACTACTACTACTGCTGCTTCTTCTACTACTACTACTACTACTACTACTACTACTACTACGACTACTACTACTACTACTACACACCACCACCACCACCACCACCACCACCACCACCCTACTACTACTACTACTACTACTACTACTTCACTACTACTACTACTACTACTACTACTACTACTACTACTACTACTACTACTACTACTACTACCTACTACTTCGACTACTACTACTACTACTACTACTACTACTACTACTACTACTACTACTACTACTACAACAACCACCACCACCACACCACCACCACCACCACCACCACCACCACCACCACCACCACCACTTATTCTACCATGTCTACTATTACTACTTCTACTACTACTGCCACTACTGCACTACTTTTACTACTACTACTACTACTACTACTACTACTACTACTACTACTACTTCTACTACTACTACTACTACTACTACCACTACTACTTCTACTACTACTACTACTTCTACTACTACTACTACTACTACCACTACCACTACTACTACTACTACTACTACTACTACACCACCACCACCACCGTTCATTTTTTTTTTACGGTTAAAAAACAAATATTTATTTTTATTATTTTATGTTTGAAATACCGTCCAACCATCGCACCCAAGAATCACCTCCCCCCCCCGATTTTTTTTTCATGTTTTTTCCACATTTTTGGAAGAAAATGTAATAAATGTCCACGCCCCCACACTATACACCCCTCTTCACTCCACCCCTCCCTCCTTTGTGATTGAAAATGAGAGTCCCTTCACCTTTAAAAAGAAAATAGATGAGCGGTCTGCACCCGCAAGGCGGTGCTCTTGTTTTATATATTTGTTGCATCAACCAGAATTCTTGACGTAGGAACAAAATCAATTGACTTGCATAATCTACATATTGCCATCTGTCCATGATTAAAGTTTCATGAAAAATATTAAGAACTTTTAAAGTTATCGCAGGATCCAGAAAAGTGTGACGGAGTGACAGACTGACGCACAGAGCGCAAACCATACGTCCCCTACGGTTTCACCGGTAGGGGACAATAAGCTGTACATCAGTACTGTCTTACAGGTCAGTGTGTCATATAATTGAAACTTCCCATTCCATCTAGGATGTTAAATATAATCAAAATATATTATATTTTATGTGCTAATGTTTGACAACTATTACAGTGATTTTGATTGTGCAATCACTGTAATTAGCAGTTTGTTCAATCAAGACATCATTCTTAGCTAGTACTCAAGAACTATGAATGTCACAAGGTTGTTTATTTTAGAGACTCTGAGGGGAGAGGGGGCAGTTACTACAGTGACAAGCACGTGCTCCACTATTACAAAAAAAACATGTTGAACAAATTATTTCCCTTAAGGTCACAATTTTTCTCATGAGAAAATTATACTTGCAATTATAAAACGATTAAAACTTGTCATGGTATAGTAACTTCTTATATTTTGTAACTTATGACGATTTGTTCTAGATTGTTCTGACTCCGTTTATTAAAATCCTCTATCTTGAAGTAAACGAACTTTCATGTAGATGAAATCATTATTTCATAGTCAGACATTTAAATCTGCGCCTTTAGACTTACTGAGAACTGAAGAAAAACACAGCTTCGGCAATTGGAATACTTAACCCATTTATGCCTAGCGTCTAGAACAAAGGCCATGGCAAACAGCGTAGACCCAGATGAGACACCACATGATGCGGCGTCTCATCAGGGTCTGCGCTGTTTGCTTAAAAGAATTTCTGTAAGAAATATTCTAAATATAGAAATAAATATACTTGATATCCCTAATTTTGGAAATAAATTGATCCAATTTTGAAGGATGGGAGAGTCCAATATGCATAAATGGGTTAAGTATTGCATCAACTTGGAATGATGTATCTGATAGAGATCAAAACAAATCCCAATTTTATTAAATGCCTGTCTTTATAGATAGATAATATTTATTTCTCAAACCTGCCTTAGCATTTTGTATTTCATTAATAAAGTTTGCTGGTTTCAATTAATTTGGTGTAGTTTTCTGGCATGTAAAGCAGCCAAGATAGAATCTAGCTAATGACAAGTATTACCATAAATAATTAAGGGGTAACCATTTGAGCTTCACAGAAGCAGCTTCCATTGATTGCTGTCTATGTGCAGACTTTAAAAAATATTTTGTATTGGGCTGTAAACAGGGTAAAGAATAATTATGGATATATATCTGCCAACAGATAATTCCAGAAGAAAAGACATCTTGTCTTGCAGACATATCAGTGCTTGCCCACACTTTAGCAATTACGCATCTAAGCTTAAGTTTGATTTCATTCATACTTACTTTTTTTAATGTTAATTGTTGATTTTTATTCAGTAAGACACACAATAAACTGATATAATGTGCATGGTGTCAATATTAATTAATGAAATGTGCATGCATTTAAAACAGAGCAAAAGTTTCAGTGCTATATAATATAAGCCTGCCATTTCTTTAAGTTGACCAAAACATAAACTGAGTTTTAAAACTCGAATTAAAAATAAAAGAAATTTAATTTTTATGCCCCCCTTCGAAGAAGAGGGGGTATATTGCTTTGCTCATGTCGGTCTGTCGGTCTGTCTGTCGGTCTGTCTGTCGGTCGGTCTGTCAGTCGGTCTGTCCGTCTGTCCGTCCACCAGGTGGTTGTCAGACAATAACTCAAGAACGCTTGGGCCTAGGATCATGAAACTTCATAGGTACATTGATTATGACTCGCAGATGACCCCTATTGATTTTGAGGTCACTAGGTCAAAGGTCAAGGTCACGGTGACCAGAAATAGTAAAACGGTTTTTGAATGATAACTCAAGAACGCATACGCCTAAGATCATGAAACTTCATGGGTAGATTGATCATGACTTGCAGATGACCCCTATTGATTTTGAGGTCACTAGGTCAAAGGTCAAGGTCACGGTGACCTGAAATAGTAAAATGGTTTCTGGATGATAACTCAAGAACGCATACGCCTAGGATCATGAAACTTCATGAGTAGATTGATCATGACTCGCAGATGACCTCTATAGATTTTGAGGTCACGAGGTCAAAGGTCAAGGTCACGGTGACCCGAAATAGTAAAATGGTTTTCGGATGATAACTCAAGAACGCATACGCCTAGGATCATGAAACTTCATGGGTAGATTGAGCATGACTTGCAGATGACCCCTATTGATTTTGAGGTCACAAGGTCAAAGGTCAAGGAAACGGTGACCCGAAATAGTAAAATGATTTTCGGATGATAACTCAAGAACGCTTTTGCCTTGAATCATGACACTTCATAGGTACATTGATCGTGACTCGCAGATGACCCCTATTGATTTTCAGGTCACTAGGTCAAAGGTCAAGGTCACAGTGACAAAACTCGTATTCACACAATGGCTGCCACTACAACGGACAGCCCATATTGGGGGCATGCATGTTTTACAAACAGCCCTTGTTTTGTTTACTTTCAGCGATTGTCAAAAAAGATTGTGTAACAACTTTCCCCTGACAACGACCTCAGTAGTGCAGTCACAGAGTGATGGTTCCTCACCAGGGTCCATTTAAGGCAAAATAAAAGCTCTAAAAGGGATTTTTATCTCAATATAATTTAACTGTTATTTCTTGAAACATAAACTTTATTTACTGTGCGTTTAATGTCATATAACAATGATACATTAACGTGTTTTGTATTTAGGGATTTATTTCTTAATGGGATGTCTAACAGAAAATAATTTTATTTTATTGACTGTCAGTATATGCTACTTTGCTAATATGCATAACATGTTATAATATCCTAAAACAAGAGCACCGCCTTGCAGGTGCAGACCGCTCATCTATTTTTCTTTTTAAAGGTGTAGGGACCTATCTCAATTTCAATCACAAAGGAGGGAGGGGTTGTGGGAGAGGGGCGTATAGTGTGGGGGTGTTGTCATTTATTACATTATCTTCCAAAAATGCACAATTTTTTTTTTTTGGGGGGGGGATTCTTGAATGGGATGGTTGGACGGTATTTCAAAAATAAAATAATAAAAATAAATATTGGTGTTTTTTAACCATGTTTGACAAAAACAAGAGATATTTTTGTCAGAAACACAATGCCCCCTATTGCGCCGCTTTAAATTTTTATTTTTTATATTTTTTTTACCTTTGACCTTGAAGGATGACCTTGACCTTGAACTTCAAGCACACGAAATGTGCAGCTGTATGAGAACGCCGCTTTGAAATATATTTTTTGACCTTGAAGGATGACCTTGACCTTGAACTTCTACCACTCAAAATGTGCAGCTTCATGATAACGCCGCTTTGAAATTATTATTTTTTTACCTTTGACCTTGAAGGATGACCTTGATCTTGAAGCATGACCTTGACCTTGAACTTCCACCACTTAAAATGTGTAGCTTCATGATAACGCCGCTTTGAAATATTCTTTGACCTTGAAGGATGACCTTGACCTTGAAGAATGACTATGATCTTGAACTTCCACCACTGAAAATGTGCAGCTTGATGAGAACGCCGCTTTGAAATTAAAAAAAAAAATTGAACCTTGACCTTGAAGGATGACCTTGACCTTGAACTTCCACCACTCAAAATTTGCAGCTTCATGAGAATGCTGCTTTGAAATTTATATATTTTTTTTTACCTTGAAGAATGACCTTGACCTTGAACTTCCACCACTCAAAATGTGCAGCTTCATGAGATACACATGCATGCCAAATATCAAGTTGCTATCTTCAATATTAAAAAAGTTACGGCCAATGTTAAAGTTTTCGGACTGACAGACGCCATATCTTTGACATTTGCCCTTGAAGGATGACCTTGACCTTCACCTTTAACCGCTCAAAATGTTCAGCTCCATGAGATACACATCCATGCCAAATATCAAGTTGCTATCTTCAATATTGAAAAAGTTATGGCCAATGTTAAAGTTTTCAGATGGACAGACGCCATAAATTTGACATTTGACCTTGAAGGATGACCTTGACCTTTCACCACTCAAAATGTGTAGCTCCATGAGATACACATGCGTGCCAAATATCAAGTTGCTATCTTCATTAGTGAAAAAGTAATGGCAAATGTTAAAAGTTTTTTTCGGACGGACGGACATACTGATTGACATACTGACATACTGACACACTGACATACTGACGGACAGTTCAACTGCTATATGCCACCCTACTGGGGGCATAAAAAAAAATTTGGGGGTGGGGGGTGGGGGTGGGGTGTATAGTGTGAGGGTGTGGTGGTCATTTATTAGATGATCTTCAGAAAAAAAATTTGGGGGGGGGCATTCGGGAAGTGGGGTATTCGGGGGGGGGGATATGGTTTGGGTGGAGTCTATTGTGGTATGTCAGGTAAGAGTTGCTTTGTCAAAGTATCGATCAAATATAAGAAATTGAAAGCAATAGCCTTGATACTTTAGAGGTAAAGTGGATCTACAGGGCTCACGCTGGGCTCAAATTTAAGGGAGAAGTGACTTCTTCCTAGACACTGGTTTAGGGAGAAGTGAGGAGACTCTAGGGAGAAGTGGAGAGACTCGGACACAAGGGTTTGCATGTAGGGAGTTACAACACACATTATTGAAGAATACCACTGTAGTACACATAATTATATTTCTTTTGTGTATCTTAATTTTTCCAGCAGTTCTAAATTAACCAAGTAATAATAGACACGACAGATAAATAACTAAAATTTTACTAGCTCTATATTCAATCTATTTTGATGTAAATATCATATTATACAGACTAAAGTATTTCAAAGATAATATGTTTATGAAACCAGTGCTCCAGATAACATGCGTAAAGGCGTAAAAATGAATTAAATTTCTTAAATAACGATTTAGATTTAAAATCTTTGCGTTAAGTTACGCATTTAAAAAATAAAACACGAAATCGAAATTTTCGAACGTGCGTAAAACTTCCAGTAGCAAATTATGTACGGTAAACATTTCATCCCGGTTCTGGCTCGTCTAGGCGCTCAATTAAAACTACGACCTTAAATCAACGTCACTCAAGCGTTTGCTGTGAGGAAGAGCCACACCTAAGAACGGTCGAAAGGCCAAACAGTCTCGATTCTGTTCTCCTAGATTTGCAGGCGAGTCATTACTGTTTATTGTGTCTTTTTAATTACACTTATTGTAATTTTTATACACAAGTAATATAATGTATACCTATTCAAAATGCCATTAAAATTAAATGTTAGATATAGTTTTTGATATGACTTTAACGGCGACCAACAGGCCATTATGACCTGTATAAAGCCGAAGTGTGAGTGACCGTTTTACAGAAAAAATCTAAATGGCCGACTGAAGCGGTGTATTGAAGCGTGGAAGGCAAAAAAGCCATTTCAGTGTCAAAAGTCCTCGCTGCATGCATTTTTATGTCCCCCACTATAGTAGTGGGGGACATATTGTTTTTGCCCTGTCTGTTGGTCTGTCTGTTGGTCTGTCTGTTTGCGCCAACTTTAACATTTTGCAATAACTTTTGCTATATTGAAGATAGCAACTTCATATTTGGCATGCTTGTGTATCTCATGAAGCTGCACATTTTGAGTGGTGAAAGGTCAAGGTCATCCTTCAAGGTCAGATGTCAAATATATATGGTCAAAATTGCTCATTGTATGAATACTTTTGCAATATTGAAGATAGCAACTTGATATTTGGCATGCATGTGTATCTCATGGAGCTGCACATTTTGAGTGGTGAAAGGTCAAGGTCATCCTTCAAGGTCAGAGGTCAAATATATGTGGCTCAAATCGCTTATTTTATAAATACTTTTGCAATATTGAAGATAGCAACTTGATATTTGGCATGCATGTGCATCTCATGGAGCTGCACATTTTGAGTGGTGAAAGGTCAAGGTCATCCTTCAAGGTCAGAGGTCAAATATATGTGGCCCAAATCGCTTATTTTATGAATACTTTTAAAATATTGAATATAGCAACTTGATATTTGGCATGCATGTGTATCTCATGGAGCTGCACATTTTGAGTGGTGAAAGGTCAAGGTTAAGGTCATCCTTCACATGGTCAAGGACATCCTTCAAAGTCAAATGTCATAAAGGGGGACATTGTGTTTCACAAACGCATCTTGTTTTCAATTAGATTCAAATACCCAAAGCATGGTTTCGTCAATAATTGATGAACTTATAAGCTCTTGCGTAAATGACTGCGAATCTAAAGCACTCAAAATTATTTGGAAATATACTGTTTAGAATTAATTTTATAAATAGGGGGTAAAATAAGAATTAATTTGTGAAATAGGGAGTAAATAAGAATTTGACCAAATTTTTATCTGGAGCTCTGTATGAAGCAGTAGATAACATAAGCTTAATTAAACTGTCAGGCCAGATAAATATTTATGTTTGATATATGACATTTAGCATATGCTTTCTTAATAATTATTTGTTATTTTTTATAGTCGTTCCAATTGCAATTTCATGTGAATACAATTGGAAATATGATAAGCACACCGTCCGCATCACCCAATCTGTATTCGTCATTCTATTTTTCTTTAAAGAACTTCGAAATTAAATTATAATCTACGAAAAATAATGTATTGAAAATGACAGTCAGAAAAATTGTACGTGTTACGCACAAGAAACAAATTGTGCATATCGTTTGACAGCAAAAAATGAAAATCCGAAACCTAGCAAATACGTAATTAATATACAATTTAATTGACAAATTGCTTTACAATAGCATAGTTTGTGGGTTATAAAACAACTTTATTATCACCTTTTAATTTCAAACGATAATCTGCAGAAAGGTGTAACATCATCGACATAGATCTAATTATTTAATTATCATCCTTTTGTTAATTCAGATCGATAGTCGGTAGAAATGTAAAGTGATCAACTTAGAAATAATTTTTTTATTGTTAGGCTTCTTTTTATTTGTTTATCTTTAAATACGACGTTTGCCATCGGCCGCTATAGGGTTGGCAGACGACAATATCAACTGTGTATTTCCAAGTATGCAGTGTCTGCGCATGAATGACCCAATATTATCTGTGAGCGATCTCCATGTTGATTGGCCAGCTACCATGTGACTTGAATGCTGACTTGACCAAAATCGTTCGCCAATTAGATAAGTTCGGAGGTTGGGAGAATTGGGGCGGGGTTTACCTCAAATTACCTGTCACTCAATTGCGACACGCTACGAGCTGCGACAGTGTGTATTGGAAAATTGAGTCAGACCTTGACATCAAGAAAACTGGATGTAAACAAATTCCAAGAAGAGGGAGACTGGAAGTCGCTTTTTATCTACAATTTCTTAAATTTTAGGCGACGTTTGCCGTAAGAAAGCGACTTAGTCGCCCACGTCGCCCCCTAGCGCGAGCCCTGATCTAAACACAAAATGTAACCATATATTCAAAGTTACTAAGTCAAAAAAGGGCCATAATTCCGTAAAAATGACAACCAGAGTTATGCAACTTGTCCTTTACTGTCCCCAGTTATGATAGTTTGCGAATGTTCCATGTATGAAAGCAATATCTATGATACTTTAGGGGTAAAATGGACCAAAACATAAAACTTAACCAAGTTTTCAAGTATAAAAGGCCCATTATTCCGTCAAAATGCCAGGCAGAGTTACATAACTTTGCCTGCACAGTCCCCTTACGATAGTAAGTGTTGCAAGTATGAAAGCAATAGTTTTGATACTTTAGGGAAAAAGTGGACCTAAACACAAAACTTAACCAAATTTTCAATTTTCTAAGTATAAAAAGGGCACATAATTCTGTCAAAATGCCAGTCAGAGTTATATAACTTTGCCTGCGCAGTCCCCTTATAATAGTTAGTAAGTGTTGCAAGTATGAAAGCAATAGCTTTGATACTTAAGGAATAAAATGGACCTAAACACAAAACTTAACCAAAATTTTTAATTTTCTAAGTATAAAAAGGGCACATAATTCTGTCAAAATGCAAGCCATAGTTACCTAACTTTGCCTGCCCAGTCCCCTCATGATAGTTAGGGTGTACAAAGTTTGAATGCAATAACATTGATACTTTATGAGAAAAGTGGACCTAAACACAAAACATAACTGGACGCTGACGCCGACACCGACGCCGACGCCAAGGTGATGACAATAGCTCATATTATTTTTTCTAAAAATAAGTGAGATAATAAAAATGTTTAATATTTACAGTCTGTATATTTTACTTGACCTTTTTCTACATTTTTTTGTACATAACTTGCTGTGTACAGATTTTATTCTGCACATAATTCCATTCTCACATTATGGTTTTCCCCACATTTAATTCTGCCACGATTTTGTTCTGCCCAGAAAAAAATCTGCTTTATTTAAATAATTCGTAAAATCTGTACAGAATTTGTTCTTTGTTTACATTGAAAAAAAAATATAAATAGAAATCTGGTTCAACTCATTTTAAATGGACACCAAATATTTTATTCTGCACATAATCTGGTTGAAGTCTGCCCAAATTTGTTCGTACAGGTAAAATATATGAGTCATTTTCATCTGTAGCATTATTAATCTGGTTAAGTAATTTTGACTTTGTAGGTGCGATTATTGTGCGGCTAAATTTGTGGCTCATCCCCATGATGTCATGTTATGCTCATCCTTCCATCTTCATTGTTTGTACTGGTTAACTTTTAATGTATGAGTTGAGCATAAATGTTGTCGTTCTTGTGTATGCCATTATGTTTCCTGCAATAAACATTTCGAAACTGGAATCAGAAGTATGTTTGTTAAATTATCCAAGTCCCATTTTGATGTTCTATATCAATAGTGTTCAAAGTCCAACAATAAACCTCATTTTTGGACCAAGTTCTAAAATCATGACATTCTAAAATGTAGAGTGCTACAATTCTGCATTGTACAAGTGAAGACCCTTAAAATGTTTGGTATGATAATGTGTGCAGATCATTTCTGCTTCATTGTGAATCTGCTCAGCAACAATTCTTTTATGTGTATAAAGTTTGAGGCAGATTCTGGCACTGTGTCCTCTCTGTACAAAGTAAATGAATAATGTCTTCATATTCAGGCCAGATTTGGTACAGACTCTGTACAAAAATGGCATATATTTTTTATGGTAGTTATTGCAAATGCCATATTTACAATAGTAAATATGCAAATGCCATATTTACAATATAGTAAATAAGGGCTATGTTATTTAAAAGATTAATGAAATAAAATAGAAGTTTAAATACCGTTTGAGGAAACAAGCTGACAATTGGCATACAAACAGTCAGCCTTAGCAGAGGGGGTAATCACGTGAAAGTCAAGATGGCCACGTCCATTCAGAGGCAGGTATTTTTCGTCGTTTTTAAATCTTTATAACGTGTATTTGTTTAAATGCCACTCACTTTCCAGCCATACAAGCAAAAAAGTTACTAGCTTTTATTTCGTGTTATTATGTTCCATATATCTGGACTTAACTCGCTGCACAATTTCTTAGCGGGATTACCTAATTACAGATCCACTAAGAAATTGTGTGTTGCTGAAAGTCCAGATATAAAGCAAATTTTACTACGAAATAAACACTTATCGTCTTTCATTGATATGGCTGGAAAGTGAGCTCCACACAAAAATAAACAAAAGTAATTAAGGGTATAAAACGGCAAACAATCATTGTCTTAGCATGGACTTTGCCATCTTGCTATCACACGATTATCCCCTATGCTTAGAGTCAACATTATCATCATTTTAATAACATATACATAGCATTGTTACATCTCATTTATATACATATTTAAATACTTGGCCTGTGTAACAATCTGCAAATCTTCTTCTAAGAAGTTTAAAGTTAGCAATACTCCCATGACCCATACACCCATGACAGTATATAGAGTTACACTGCTATCATACTGAACAAAGTAAGCAATACTCCCATGACCCATACACCCATGACAGTATATAGAGTTACACTGCTATCATACTGTACAAAGTAAGCAATACTCCCATGACCCATACACCCATGACAGTATATAGAGTTACACTGCTATCATACTGTACAAAGTAAGCAATACTCCCATGACCCATACACCCATGACCCATACACCCATGACAGTATATAGAGTTACACTGCTATCATACTGAACAAAGTAAGCAATACTCCCATGACCCTATACACCCATGACAGTATATAGAGTTACACTGCTATCATACTGATCAAAGTTAGCAATACTCCCATGACCCTATACACCCTGACAGTATATAGAGTTACACTGCTATCATACTGAACAAAGTAAGCAATACTCCCATTACCCTATACACCCATGACAGTATATATAGTTACACTGCTATCATACTGAACAAAGTAAGCAATACTCCCATGACCCTATACACCCATGACAGTATATAGAGTTACACTGCTATCATACTGAACAAAGTAAGCAATACTTCCATGACCATATACACCCATGACAGTATATAGAGTTACACTGCTATCATACTGAACAAAGTAAGCAATACTCCCATGACCATATACATCCTGGCCCTTTCCTGCTTACGTAACTCAGTACTGATTCCCGGCTCTTTCATGCTAACTACTTAGTACTGATTCAAGGCTCTTTCAAGCTTAGTACTCAGTACTGATTCCCTGATTACTACTCAGTACTGATACCCTGCTTATTATTCAGTACTATTTCCCGGCTCTTTCATGTTTACTTCTCAGTTCTGATTCCCGGCTCTTTCATTCTTAACTACTCGGTACTGATTCCCGATATTCTCTTGGTTTTCCAGTGTGGTTCGTTCATGCTTACTACTCAGTACTGATTCTCTGCTCTTTCATGCTTACTACTCAGTTCTGATTCCCGAAGTTCTCATGGTTGTCCAATGTGTCTCAAGCTTACTACTCAGTACTGATTCCCGGCTTACATCTCAGTACTGAATTCCGACTTTTATATGCTTGCTACTCAGTACTGCTTCCCAAATGAAATGTTATGCTGGTCCAAAAGTGCAAGTTTTTAAAATTGTACATGTTGAATATACATATATATAAATAATAAATAAAATAAACAAATATAATTGCTTTAAAGGGATCTTTTCACGCTTTGGTAAATTGACAAAATTGAAAAAAGTTGTTTCAGATTCGTAAGTTTTCGTTTTAGTTATGATATTTGTGAGGAAACAGTAATACTGAACATTAACCATGCTCTAATTTAGCCATTATATGCATCTTTTGATGATTTTAAAACCTAAAAATTATAAAGCGTTGCAACGCGAAACGATTGAATAATTTGGAGAGTTCTGTTTTTGTCGTTAAATTTTGTGAAACTACGAAGATTGCTTATATAAGGTATAAAATACGTAAAGAATGTGTACTCGGCGGAATAGCTCAGTAGGCTAAAGCGTTTTTACTTCAGGACTCTGGCAGGACTCCAGGGGTCACTGGTTCGAAACCTGCTCCGGGCAATGTTCTTTTCTTTTTTAATTTTTTTCTTGATTTTTTACTGGAGCTTTTATGATCCAATGTTTACATTTATCAATATAAAGCATTTAATGAATAAGTTAAAAAAAATGCCAAAATCTGTGAAAAGGCCCCTTTAAACATCAGCCAATAATACAGACACTCATTTAATCCGATAGATTATTAAAATATTTTAATATGATTTAATATACTATAACATTGATTGAAAAATGCATTATAATTGGAATACCTGATTTCTGTGCGTGTCCCTTGTTTGTATTGTTATTGTTTTTAGCTCGACTATTATATATGAAATATATATAGTGGAGCTATCCTACAGTACAGCCAACGCGGAACAAACGTATTTTGCGATCCGCGGCGTCAAGGCGAAACGAGTTGATGCCGCGTCAGTCGTTGAAGCCGCATCAGTATGCGGCGGCAAGTCGCATTTGCCACGAAACTAAGCATCTGTCCGCCGAGGCATGCCGCTTTCTGCAACATGATGCCGAGTCGATGCGCATCATAAAATAAAATAACAAATCTTTTTAAAATTATTAGTTACATGTGGTAACAAATTTTAAAAGAACAATTATAATAATGTTAATATTATTATTTAAAATCATAATATATTTAATGTGCGTGGATTGTATTAGCATACATGTATACATGTACATGTATAGTTAATGTGTCTTGCAAATTAAGTTTGCTTCCCGCCCGTAGTGTATGTATTTCACACATAAACAAGGTCACGTTATTATGTTTTTCGCACATACAAGTGGCCAAGGCTCCAGCATATGGTGGATTTATAAATAAATTGCATGTTGATTCTGCTATTATATTTAAGCTGAGAAAATTAGCAGTTTGAAGCAACATCAATAATTAAGATGGTGAAGACGTATTTGTTGTTTTGTTAATTATCAGCTTATTATAATTATTGTTTGAATATGCGTATATAAACTCGTTTCATTTTGTGCATATTATACAGTCAATATCGCTACTCATTACCCGATAATCCTGTATATTCCAGTTTTAAAGCAAATGCTGGTAAATATTTACGATACACAAACATTCTCCATATTTTTTAAGTATCAAATACATTTTGGCATTTGTTACTATTTAAAGAGATGATGAAATAACGTCTAATCGGGGCGTTTTTTTCCCCACTGAACACGCGATTTACGCCTGACGTGATGTTCATGTAAGTTATACAACTCAAAATACACCCACATTTTCCAAACGACGTTCTTCATGTCTGCATAATTTTGCGCTTTTTATGAGACAAAGGATAATGTGTATAATGACGCTAGGATTTGCCACACTTGGAAGTGTGTTTCGGATTACAAATTTAATAATGATAATTTGATAATCGAACGAAACATTAACAGTTGCGCGTAATTGATTCAACGATAATTTGTTAAAGCGCATTACGCGTCATATCGCTTATTAAAATGTGAAAATAATATTTATGAAACCAGTGTAAATCTTGGTTTCTATGCTACACATATTATGTACATTTAGGTGGATATCTTTTCACTCGATCCGCCGCGTACGTATGCAGCGGATTTACTTCGCGGAAGTACGCAAGGTAAATACAGACTCGACGTTGTTGCGCGGATCGATGCTGAGTGCCACGGCGATACGCCGCTTGAACACACGATTTGCCGCGTACTAATAATCTGGCCGTGGCGTAGCCTGGGATTATGTTTCTGCCGCGTTGGATGTACTGTATAATCACCCCAGCGTCGGCGTTAGCGTTTGCGTTGGCGTTTGCGTGCAATAGTTAAAGTTTGCGTACTACCCCAAATATTTTCATTGTTCCTTGACATATTGCTTTCATATTTTGCATACTTATTTACCAACATGACCCCAACCTATAAACAAGAGCGGACCACTGTATCAAGCATTTTGACATAATTATTGCCCCTTTTATACTTAGAATATGCATATTATTGATAAATCTATGTTAAAGTTTGCGTACTACCCCAAATATTTCCTATGTCCCTTGACATATTGCTTTCATATTTTGCATACTTGTTTACCAACATGACCCCAACCTATAAACAAGAGCAGACAACTGTTTCAAGCATTTTTACAGAATTATGGCCCCTTTTATACTTAGATAATTAAACATTTTGCTTAAATTAATTGCCATAACTTCTTTATTTATGATCAGATTGTATTAGTACTTTGACAAAACAACACTAACCTGAATACCACAATGGATTCCACCCAAACAATACCCCACGCCCCAACCCAGAATCCCTGCCTCCCTCCCCCCACCTTCCCCCCCGCCCCAATTCTTTTTTCCTTTTTTTCATTTTTGAAAGATTTATAAATGACCACACCCGACATTATACCCCCTTCTCGACCCCCCTACCCCCCCCCCTGCCAATTTTTTTTTTTTTCCTTTTTTAATTTTTGAAAGATCGTCTATTAAATGACCACACCCCACATTATACCCCCCTCTCAACCCCCCTACACCCCCCCAAAATTTTTTTTTTCCTTTTTTATTTTTGAAAGATCTTCCATTATAAATTATTGCATATAAACAATTTCTCCATGATGGCTTACGTTACACTGTCAAGCACTCGAATAGTCGAGCGCGCTGTCATCTGACAGGTCTTGTTTATAATTCTGATATGTATAATTTGTGCATAATGTTTTCTTTAAAAAAAGTTATACTCTACACAAATATCTCAGAAACTTGATCATGATCCCTATATGGTGAAACTGATCACAGTGTCCTGTTAGGGTGGACTTGTGCATATTGTTGGTTTTTCCTTTACAATTTTTCTCAATGCAGATATAACTAATTGTTCTGGCTCATTGATTTGCACATATATTGCCTTTTTCTGGAACTCATTCTTAAAATAAACCCATATATTAACTTAGCGCATTATTGGGGAGCATTGATAAGTTTTACTTATATTCTTGTTTTTCTTATATGATAAGGACTGTGAGAACACTTAACTAAGAGTATTGTAGAATCAATTTAATGAATTTATTTTGTTAAATATTATCATTGTTGTGCTTTTACTTTCACTTTCCACATTTGCATTAATATAAATACAGTGACCCCGTGTTTATCCGGATCTCGATAGTCCGGAAATCTCGTGATGCGGACGAAAGTCAAGGGAAACGGATTTATTATGCAGTATTTTGCCCCGTTAAGTCCGGAATCTTGGGACTTCGCAACACCGATCTGTGTATTTAGCTGTAATTATGTCTTGTTAATAGGGATGCTTCCCAACATGGGGGCTTAATCGCCCACCCGCCTTATAAACAAAAGCGCAATCATTGAGGCTTGAAGTATTGTAGTTTTAGGCTTAATTGCCATCCCATCGTTTAAACAAAAGCGCGCTCACCGAGGCGTGAAATATTATTGTGTTTAGGCGCTAAAGCTAAAAGGCTTGACTAAACATGATTCGACTCCGACTTCAGGCGTAGATTGATGTCAGCATTACACAATGCATCTTAAATGATACAATGATATTCTTAAAGGTCTTTAATGAGCTGAACACGCGACCAATAAAGACACTGATTACAATCGGACCGTCATCGTGCGTGAAAAGTTGTGCTAGGATTATTTAAGCAATCCGTTTAAAACGCATCGAACATTACGTGTCGCTATTTTAATAATTTCACAGTTTTATACTTTATTGTCATTTGCCTTCAACACCCTTGATGTGTGTACATGTACATGTTCTAAATGTCGGTTACACGTTTTTGTATATATTGTTTAACAAATATTTTATTATACGCCAATTACCATTGGTAATGGGGGCTATATAGGAGTCACTTTGTCGGTCTGTCCGTCGGTCGGTCGGTCTGTCGGTCTGTCCTGAAATTTTATCTGATCTTCACCAAACTTGGTCAGAAGTTGTGTCTAGATGATGTGAAGGTCAAGTTTGAATATGGGTCATGCCAGGTAAACAACTAGGTCAGGGGGTCACTTAGTGTGTTTTAAACTGAAAATTTGTCCGGACCATAACTATGTTATTTATCGTTAGATTATAAAATGACTTAGTACTTGTGGCGTGTGAAAAAAGTATGTTGATATCTCAAAGATCAAGGTCACACTTGGAGTTCAAAGGTCAAATGCTTGTCCGGGCCATAACTCTAATGTCATTCATTGTGAGATTTTAAAATCATTTGACACCTTTGTTCACCATACTGGACGGTGTGTTGCGCAAAAGAAATATGTCGATATCTCCAAGATCAAGGTCACACTTAAAGTTCAAAAGTCAAAAATGGCAATAAATGAGCCTGTCCGGGCCATAACTATGTTGTTCATTTTGAGAATTTAAAATCATTTAGCACATTTGTTCACCATCATTGTATAGTGTGTCGCGCGAAAGAATTACGTCGATATCTCCAAGGGTAAGGTCACACTTTGAATTCAAAGGTAAAAAATGGCCTTAAATGAGCTTGTCGGGGCCATTAAACTATAATGTTGTTCATTGTGAGATTTTAAAATCTTTTGGCACATTTGCTCACCATCATTGGACGGTGTGTCGCGCGAAAGAAGTATGTTGATATCTCCAAGGTCAAGGTCACACTTTGAGTTCAAAGGTAAAAAATGGCCATAAATGAGCTTGTTGGGTCCATAACTATGTTGTTTATTGTGAGTTTTTAAAATCATTTGGCTCTTTTGTTTACCATCATTGGACGGTGTGTCAAGCAAAGGAATTACGTCGATATCTCCATAGTGTAGGTCATACTTTGAGTTCAAAGGTAACAAATGGCCATAAATGAGCTTGTCTGCCATAACTATATAATGTCATTCATTGTGAGATTTTAAAATGCCTCTGTTCATTAATTTTGTTCACAGTCATTGGACTGTTTGTCATGTGAAAGAATTCAAGAGTTCAAAGGTCAAAATGGCTATAAATGATAATGGCATAATAATTCTTAAAAATCACCATAAATTAGTTTCTCGTGTTGTGTGAAGACAGCATGCCAAATAGTCTGTGTCAAGTGGGGGAATACGTCACATCTGTGACAAAGCTCTAGTTTTCAACAAAACAAATGTCTGCGTAACAAGAAAATATCATTTTTGATGCGAAATAAGTATGTAAATGTACATAAACATAAGGTTTATGTCATAAGGTAAATATTTAACTCTTGCAACGGCACTGGTTCGATAATCCGAAAGATTTGTTTATTAGAAAATTTCTACCAGAATGGACGTGTCTGGATAAACGCGGGGTCACTGTACTACATTATTAAGTGTGTGATGTTTTCTCAGACTTAACAACACCATTTCGAAGTTTAGAGCACAGACGATGCAAATGCTATTGAAAGTTTTAATTGAACAATTTGTATGGTCATATTACATTCTTGTAATTTAATATTCGCCCTATAAATACTGCAGAAGGAAGTTTTAATACCAAGTCATAACCACACACTTCAACCACTGCTTGAGAACAGTGAGTGTTCCTCTTAACACGGAAGATTATAGACAGATGGTCTATTGATAGTGAAAAGTGTTTGTTGTTTTGGGATATAACTTTTCAGGGCTATATCTCAGATATGCTACAAGATTTAAACATGAAACTTCATGGTTGTGAAGAAATTAATGGGAAGATGTGCAATGCACAAGAACCATAACCCTGCACTTTTTTAAGAGTTATTGCCCTTTGTTGTTATTATGTTCCTGAATAATGATGGGGGTATATTGTTAATGGCCTGTCTGTCTGTCATTCTGTCACTCTGGCATTATGTCACTCTGTCATCCCAAAACTTAAATATTGGTCATAACTTTTGCAATATTGAATATAGCAACTTGATATTTGGCATGCATGTGTATCTCATGGAGGTGCAACTTGATATTGTTTGTCATACATATTTTCACATTAATCTGCGATAGCTTTATTTAATAATTCACTTTTAATTTTTCTCAGAATAAAACTATTCACATTTACTTAAATGAGCCATGCTCTATGAAAAGGGGTTTTATTGCGTGTGCATAAAGTGTAACACAGATAAGCCTGTGCAGTCTGCACAGGCTAATCAAAGATGACACTTGTCATGTTATGGTATGTTTCGTTTACAGAGAGTATCTTCTTTGCAAAAATCTAGTTTAGGCGGAAAGTGTCTTCCCTGATTAGCCTGTGGGAACTGCACAGGCTAATCTGGAACGACAGTTTACGCACATGCATTAAACCGCTTTTCACATAGCGGGGCTCATTTAAATTAATTAACAACAATCTGAGTAAAATATATCAAGCGGTTAATTCCATTAAAAGCAATACTTGTTTCTGCCAATGCATACCTATCTCACAGAATTGTCCCAGCCACCCATCCATAAAAATGCTTAGCAGAACTAGTACACTCCCCTCTGTTCTGACATGTGCTATTGTAACATGGATCTTTAACTGAAAGACTTATATAGAAATAATCCCCTAACATTTGGTGATCTGCAAACAAAAATGCCAATCAAAGGAACTGTTTATGCCCCGGATCGAATGATTGGGGATATATTGTTTTTGACCTGTCTGTCTGTCTGTCATTGTATGCGTCTGTCTATAATAGTATATGTCTGTCTGTCATGGTATGATGTGTGTGTCTGTCCCAAAACTTTAACATTGGTCATAACTTTTGCGATTTTGATGATGGCAACTTGATATTTACCGTACATTCGCGGCCATAAGTCTACCTTGGCCATAAGTCGAGGGGTATAATGTGGCTAGAAAATCTTGGTTTTTTGCCTTGACTCTGCCATAAGTCGGGGGGTAAATTTCCTCAATATCTCAGACATGTTTAAGTGACGTTTTAGTCATGGTTCTGAGGGCTTTTGCACTGGCAGTTGACATTATTTGGGATATTAATAATAAGAATATATTTAAAACGAAACATTCAACGTTTCAATTATTTATAATCACGAAAAATATATTTTATTGTTCAAAATCATAATAACATATCATTGATTATTTAGAACCTAATATATATTTCACAAATCAAAATTAGTTTCCCATTTAACGTAATAACTTTCAGCGTTTATATTATGAGCAGATATTTTTGTATTCAAAAGTTAGTGCTATTGATGTGAAAATTCGTTAAAATGTTGAACACAGAAATTCATTATACTCAGTATGGTCAAAATAATTGTAGCTTGCTCTCAAATAATCAAAAACGCTTTCGCCATTATGCATGAAACACGTGAATTTACCAACACTTGCATCGCTCGTTATTCGACTGTTATATACATATTCGTAAATCACGAGATATCTGAGGAATATTTTCTGCATTCTGGAAAAACGTCTTATATAATATTATAATCAAACAATGAATGAAATCTTCACTAAGATAAGATCTATTTATTTACGAAACGATTATGCATAAATTGTGGGACAGTTGTGAATAAATCAACGAAACCACACCTTCATCCAATCAAAAAATATACCATGTGAAGTTGAACAATAGCGATTGGTTTAAGGCGTTTCCAACGATAGAGTAATTTTTTTTGATTGGTCAGAAGTAGTTTGTAGCAGAACCGTTGTGCATATCATTAACGGATAACTATTTTAGGCGTGACGCAATAAAGACAAATGATCAAAAGGATGCCAACACTACACTTTACACTTTGATCTTTGTCAAAAGGCCGAGAAGCGATAATTGGTGGCATAAAGACACCTGCACCTGTTGACAGTTTGTATTTACACGGATTAACTTTAAATGGGTACAAGTGTCAGCAGTCGATTTTCTATTGTTCTTAGCAGACAACGGACGATGTATCAATAGACAAATTGCTATGTATAAATTTCGCCACTTTACCGTACGTCACACATGTTTAATATTTTCGAAGTTATTTTTACATGTTTTTATTACGAAGATTAATGAATTAAAAACCAATGTAAACATGCAGTATTTTGTTATCGGCGGACATTTAATTAAAAGACGAGTCGGCCTTACCGTAAACAGTCATCATTCCTCCGCTTCGGAGATTTATTACTTAAAAAAAAACGGCACAGAAATATTTTTTTTTTAATTTTTATTTAGTACCTCATCCATAAGTTGACTTTTAAAGTCAATTTTGGGAGCGTTTTTAGGTCGACTTATGGCCGCAAATTTACGGTAGTAACGTATGCATGTGTATCTCATGGAGCTGCATATTTTGTGTGGTGAAAGGTCAACGTCATCCTTTAAGGCCAAATGTCAAATATCTGGCTTGAAAAACCACAGTAGGGGCATTGTGTTTCACAAACACAGCTCTTGTTAAGGCTATATCTCATATAGGCTATTAGATTTGAATATGAAACGTTATGGGTGTGTAGATATCAATGAGCAGAATTGCAATTCATTAACACAATTACCCCACACTTATTACTACCTTTTAATTATTACCCTACACTTATTTATTATACTGTATATCAGAGATTTGCACCGATCCATTAACAAAGTTTATCAAATCAACAACTGTGGTTGTTTTGGAAAGATTCAATGTGTCAGTTTTTTTTCATTCAAAATCGAGTCCTGAAATCTGACTCATTCAACATGAAAAAACATAAAATCGAAGGTTTCCAAAAAAATAAATTATTTTTTAGATTTCAATTAAACCAACATGCAGGTAAATATAATACTAGACACACATGTATCCTCAATTTTGAAGCATTATATAGCAAAACAACAGCAACGCTATTTTCCCAATTTTAGTCTAAATGCCGCTAGTTTTCCCAATCCAAAGGAACCGGGCCTATTCCCAAAACGGTGAAAAAGCACTGTGTGAATCAATCCCCACAAAATGCTATGCAAAGTAATTTAAGTTGACTAAAATGTATATTCAAGCCACATGCTTCATGACTGTGCTGTGTTTCCTCCCCCACCTTCATGCTAAGAAATACTTGTATATACCTGCATGCAAATTTGTGAGCATCATATGTCAATATATGTAATATCTCGATATAAGAGTGAATTCTTCTTTTTCTTATTGAACTGGCTTAAACATTATGTTTGGTCCAAATTTTAGCAGCATTTTAGTTGCTATAAAAGGTGCAGCATTCTCCTGCATATTGCTATATTATTCTAAGACATGCATTTAGCAGTTATAAGCATAGTAAATAATTTGCACATCTCTTGTTCAATCAAATAACAAGAGCTACTGATAAATGTTTTCACTATTCAGACCTACACCATTTGTATCATAAAGCAGCTGAAATGAGGGCATCAGGTTACAATATACCAAAAGATTTCCTACACAAATTCAATGTAAAAGCAATAACTTCAACAAAAAATAAAGTCAAACTTTTGTGCATAGAGACCCCCATAACCATACCTTTTCTTAAAGAGCATTCCAAGCCGCAATGATTTAGACAATAAAAAAGGGGGGTCATGCGTTTTGCAAGAAAGAACTCGATGCGAATCAGCAGTCACTGTTTTACAGCCATCAATTTACCAGGTTCGTACCAGTGGAAGAGGGTTTCCCGCCATCTGTCAAAGTCTCATGTAGTCTTTAACCTTCAAGCAAATGAGTGAATTTCTGTTAAACATCAATGTTTTCCCTACCACATGCACAAAGAAACATTCCAAAATAAAGTCATGGCAAGTGCTCACACAGAAAATTGTGTCTTCTTATAAATGATGTTCAGGTTTTTAAAGAGTATAGCATTGCACTCCCAAAAGATTTAGTATATTGTAACCATCAGTTAAGGATAAAGATTTGTATATGGTGTTTGGAAACAGGGCATAGTATCAGGCTGCTCTTATGGAACGGTCATGTGCATTCTGTAACATGGTAGTTGCATTTCGCCTAGTTACATTAGCTGCACAAGCACTTCATATACTTGTGTCATATTGATAAATTGATATTTACTTCATATATATCTTAACTGCGTGTGTGTTATTGACAACTGCAGTTAACCTTTTGGACTTCTTGTATGAATGCTAATTCTAACGGCGTTCTTTGTTTTACTATGTGCATTTGGCTATGTTGCTACTGAATTTAACAAGCTGTTAATGTCTTTGTGGATCTATATTTCTTCTTAAGTCGATTGCTAGTGCGTCTCTGATTTTGGATTAGTTTTCGGTTTTGCATACACCGCCATTATAAATAGTTCACGTTACGAAAAGAAGAACCAGTATTCAAAAACATAATTCCAGCGCAAATTACAGCAAAAATTACTATTGCCGGGAGATCACTCTAAACATAAAAATCAAAATCTTCGGTATCGATCGTGATATATCGACTATCTCTGGAATCCTCCGTAAATAAATGCCTCATTTAAATACAATGAATATTCATTATGTCGAAATACCGTCTTCCAATAGCCTCATTTACTAAAAAGCGGTGAGTGGGTAAAAACATAGCCGTCTGCAACATGCCTAATGCTGCATCACAAATTACTATTAGCAATTTAATGTTGATGTTTTTACTTTTATGACGCATATCAACTATTTTGTTGAGAATCTCGAACATGTTTTAAGAAATTGATAAGGAAACATAAGGCATTTTTCGTCGAAAAAAAATAAGACTATGCCTCACCCTTTGATATCATTTTTCTGACTGCGGAATGAGGACGCAAATAAAGGGTTGAAAGCGATTTCTTTGTGTAATAATGACACTTAATTGATCGTGTCATCGATCTTTAGTAATATTTGTTACGGATAAGTTTTGTTCTCGTTCACTAACTACCTCTAATTGTGTATTCATATTACATGTCTGCTATTTACACTATAGCTACCTACCCCCTAACTCACATATACCGATGTACTAATTTAGTAGTTTTAAAGACCTATTTGCTAATAAATAAGTAACACCGGAACCACGAGGCTGGACATGACTTTGTGAAACAAATGACTTGAGAGGTTTATTGTTTTGTATTACTTTGTTACTATGTTAGCCCTGTCACACCGGACTGGCGTCATTACGGCGACCTAAGATTGTGTTTCTGGAAATTTCTGATTGTCGTAGTAAGGACGCCAATGACTTTTTCGGTAAAAATACTGTTTTTCGCCTTCCCGTCACACCAGCGTCCTGGTTTATGGCGTTCTGCCCATATCTTTCCCATCACACGCAACATTCATATTTGTATATGAGCTTCATTCTGGGAAAACGTGGCTTAATGCTTGTGCGTAGAGTGTCGTCCTAGATTAGCATGTGCAGAGCGCACTGGCTAATTAGGGACAACCTTTTCCGCCTAAACTATATTTTTGATTAGAAAAAAAACTAAATGAAATTCGATAGGTACTTTAAACGATACTTAATACACGCATTAATTACATTTGTAATGCACAATAATATCATATATATTATTAAAGTAATAAACAAAAATTCCAATAATTATTTAAAAATTGAGAAGGCAACTTGTCATTCATATGACCCAGTGTATTAAATCTATTACCGAAAGTGGTTACAGCAGGCATTACAAGTATAGTCAATAATAAGCCTATACATGAGAGTCAAGCTGAATGAGTTATATGGCCAATAAAGGGATACTAAATACACATGTTAATATAAACTATAACTGGGTTACCTTTGTTTCAACTCTATTTTGTTAGTTTAATATTGTATTGGCAGGTTTAACGCCTGGGAATTTATGTGGGAAAATATTTTTTTAGGATGCGGTTTCAAAAATATGCTACTTGACCGCATTTTAAATATTTACGGTTTTCCAGGAAAGATTTTCGAAACCGAAAAAAAAAACGAAACTCGTAATTTGATTGTATCTATTCTTTTTATATTAAACGCTAGGAAAATCTATCGACACGCCCTATTTCTCACAAGCGTTAAAGTGAGCCTTATTCTGGATTCACGTTCTTAAAGTGTCATCAGAGACTATGTTCTGAAGTGCGCATAGGCTAATCCGGCACAACACTTTCCGCCTTTATGGTATTTTTCCTTTAAAGTAAGTATTTTCTAAGCAAAATCCCGCAACATTTTCTGCTTTTATAGCACTGTTCCTTTAAAGGAAGCAAACATCCAGTTTAGGCGTCCCAGATTAACCTGTGTTGCCTGAGTCGGCTAATCTTGAATAATACTCTAGGCATATGCGCATATGCGCTTTTGGAAAATGGGGTTTAATTAATGTGTGTAAAATGTCGTCCCATATTAGTCTGTGCAGTCAGCATATGCATATGTCCATCCGTACCTTCGGTCGTTCCTTCGTTTGTCCTTGCGCCCATTTGTCCCTTATTTAGTCCGTCCGTCCGTCAATTCGTTCGTCCGTCCGTCAATTCGTTTGTCTTGAACACTATTAAAACTTTAAGCTTTTGGTTGTTCGTTCTGCAGTCGGATGTTTCCACTGACCGAGTTTCTTGACTGTTTTGTGCCGTGGAGTTTACAATGCCTTCGATCATCCGTGCGTCCGTTCGTTTGTCTATTCTTTCGGCCGTCCGTTCGTTCGTCCCTTCTTCCGTTCGTCCGTCTGTTAGTTCGTTCATCCGTCTACAGTTTTCGCTAGCGGCTGACAGTTTGTTCATTTAATACAGGTTATTGTACCAAAGTTTAGTTTTTGGCTACAGTTTCCACTCGCGGCTGAAAATTTGTCAAATTAAAGTAACATTACTATTCAAAATCAACGAAAATTTCGTACAATTGTTCGTACAATAAACTTAACCAATTAAAAATCAGTGTTCCTTATTGCAATTGCCGAAATTTCAACGTCAGATGTGGTCTGGTAAAATAGATGTTTGTAGATACAAAATGCTCGTTTTTATTATTGTTTTGCATATCTATTCATACGACACATGGACACTAAAATGGTGTTAGTGTGTCGTATGAATTGATATATTCGTGGGAATTAATTGTGGCCACAAATAAATAAAAACGAGCATTTTGTATCTACAAAAATCTATGTAATCATACCACACATAGCGTTGAAATTTTGGCTATTGTTATAAGGAACACTGATTATTAAGGTGTTAACTTTATTTTACGCGATACTTCACAAAATTTTTGTAGATTTTGAGCGTTATAGAGACTTTAATGGAAATAGTCCACTGTGTTCTGTTTCTGGCTACCTTTTGGCTTGCGGCTTAGGTAGCCAGTACCGTCTATATGTTTTGGCTATTCAGCCGCAACCTAGCCGCTACTGGCTGACTTTCGCTACCTCAAGGATACCCATTTCGGCTGCCTAGCAGCTAGTTAGCCGCTACCTTTTCATTTCTGTAAGGGTGTCTTTAATGTTTCTTATTTATATGTGACAACGTGCTTTTTTTTAATGTATCTAATGATTTTACCTGTATTATTTAGCATAGAACGCGTATATAAAATAATATATGGTAAATAAAACGGATTAAAAGGTTAATCAGTTCGTATTATTGTATTCAACGGGTTTTTTAAGCAGTAGCCAGGTGCCTGTGTATTGAGCTGATAAGATTGGGATCACCACAGCAGGTTGCTAATACACAGTGTAGACTTCATCTGTTTTGTGTAGATTTGGGAATATCATTATGTAAGTGGTGTGTAACCTATATTTATTAAAGTAATTTTGTGAGAAAAATTACATATGGTCTCGAGTAAAGATGAAGCATAAAACAAAACAATAGTTCCCATCACACAAACATGATGCAAAATAATAATTTTTACAAAGATTTATGTAGATTTGGGTAGATTTGGGAAGATTTGGGTAGATTTGGGTAGATTTAGGTAATTCGTGTCGCCCCTGAAAACACTACATCCGGATAATACTCGCTCAACATGACGTTTGGAACGTAAATGAAAACAAGTTTATAATCAGAGATCACGCCAATTTACTTCAAACGGGCATTGCTCGAAAGCCAAATGAAAGCCTAGCGCTCAAAATGGAGAATAAAATAGTATGCAATTTACGTAATAAACAATAATACTTGACTTTTTAGAATATATAGGTGTCCATACGTTTACAATGGCGCGATGAAGAAGAAAAACACTGTGCATAAAATGAACACTTTTACGAACACTACCGATAACTACCAAAAATTAATAGAAAACTCTGGTTCCCCGTCTCTTATATGAATTCAGTATTACTATAATGCGTTCGTCTTAGTGCAGTTGGCATTCGGCTTACTTCATGATAGCTGCTGCCTTGTGCTTAGTCATTTCGCTTAGTAAAACTTACAATAAATATGCATTTTCACGCGTAAGTTAGTATTAAAATGATGATAGTTCAGCAACATGAAGATAGGCACATGAACTTTTTAACAGAAATGATTCATTTGTCATTTACTTGCAAGAATACATGATTTGCATACATCGAGTAAACATTAAAACGAAGTATGCACGTAATGTAACACTAAAAAAAAACTGATACAAAAAAGCATAAACACGCAAGGAAGACGCAGTTATTTTAAAACAAATAAAACAAAGCAAAATGCAATTGTCATTTAGCAACAAGCATTTAATCCCGGGTATTGCCAATTGTAATATATCAACATGGTGTTGTCATGAAGTAAACTACAATTGTCATTAAGCAAAATGAAATTGTAATTTAGCAGCATGCATGCACTGGCGGATATTCCCTTCTATAGCTCTGGCTAGAATATTATGAATGGGCGCATGGACTGTTGGATAAGTGTTCGTTATATTTTATCAAGCATGAATGTATCTAAAAAGATCTTTGTGACTTGCAAATAACAGGTCCCTATGTTCCTATGTCCAAGACCAAAGTTCAAGGTCAAAGGTCATATGCATTTAATCTACACATATCAATTTGTTTGCAGCAACAGTTTATGCAGCCTTAATACATGTATATTCTCAAATTAGATTGCATGATTTACCAGTGTTGTTAGACAGAGCGACTTGCACATAAACCAATGCCCTTTGAAAGGTTGAAGTCAAGGTATTGTCTGGATTATAACCTTGTTATTGAAGCATGGTTGGATTTAAAAATGACAGAAATAAGACTAATACAGAGTGTAAAACCAAAGAACAATGTCCATCAATAAAAGTCAAGTGTTTTTTTTAATAAGAGGTCAATGAGTGTTCAAAATTATTAAAAGCAATATGCTTCACTGCATATGGAGGTCACTAAAGCGTTGTATTGAAATAAATAGCAAAAACATTTAATACATCTCCCTTTACAAATGCAAGGGTTAAGAATTAATATGTTTATGTTTCCTGATAAAAATGAAGTTAAATAAATTAAGAATAAGACTAAACTACATATCTTTTCCAGAATTTTCAGAACACGAACCAACATTGTTATGTTAACAAACCCAGTCACTATCAAACATCAATTTATGGGAATCTGAAGGGCTCCCCCCAGAATAAAATAATTAATAGCCAGCAACATGACGGGGGTTTAATAAGGCACAGAGTTTTTTCCTTGCTGTTCAGAACAAAATATAAGTGTTTCAGCTTTATCGCATTATAGACTACTTTGTTTCTCGTCTAAAAAAAACTGTAACTTCATGTTGACCTCATAAACTAATCTTTGGATGGAGGGGCATAGAGCCCTATTTGGAGAGGTACTTTTTGTTGATTCCGCTTGTGAAAAGCTCTATACATTGCTGTTACAACAGCGGCTTTCATTTTTCTGCACGCGTTACGACCAAGTCATTTGAACTGTATGATGATAAGATTGGGTACCACTTCAAACCACTTCTGTTATCACTATAACTACATATCAAAACAAAAACTTATCAAACGCATGGCAGTGTGTATATAGTAACCTAACATATCAAACGCACTGCAGTGTGTATATAGTAACCTAACATATCAAACGTACGGCAGTGTGTATATAGTAATCTAACATTTCAAACGCGCGGCAGTGTGTATATAGTAACCTAACATATCAAACGCACAGCAGTGTGTATATAGTAATCTAACATATCAAACTCGCGGCAGTGTGTATATAGTAATCTAACATATCAAACGCGCGGCAGTGTGTATATAGTAACCTAACATATCAAACGCGCGGCAGTGTGTATATAGTAATCTAACATATCAATTGCGCGGCAGTGTGTATATAGTAATCTAACATATCAAACGCGCGGCAGTGTGTATATAGTAATCTAACATATCAAACGCGCAGCAGTGTGTATATAGTAACCTAACATATCAAACGCGCGGCAGTGTGTATATAGTAACCTAACATATCAAACGCACGGAAGTGTGTATATAGTAATCAAACATATCAAACTCGCGGCAGTGTGTATACCTAAGTGTTGGTCAAAATCTGGTTTACACCAAACTGAGATCTTAGGGTTACAACACACCGAAATGTTAATCAACATAGCCGTCTGAATGGCTAATTAATTAATGAGTTCAATATTTCCCTGCTATTTATGCCCCCCTTCGAAGATCAGGGGTAATATTGTTTTGCACATGTTGGTCGGTCGGTCGGTTGGTCTGTCCGTCCACCAAATGGTTTCCGGATGATAACTCAAGAAAGCTTAGGCCTAGGATCATGAAACTTCATAGGTACATTGATCATCACTGGCATATGACCCCTTTGGATTTTCAGGTGACTAGGTCGAAGGTCAACGTCACAGTGACTCGAAACAGTAAAATGGTTTCCGGATGATAATTCAAGAATGCTTAGGCCTAGGATCATGAAACTTCATAGGTACATTGATCATGACTGGCAGATGACCCCTTTTGATTTTCAGGTGACTAGGTCAAAGGTCAAGGTCACTGACCTGAAGCATTTAATTGTTTTTAAGGTATTCACACAATGGCTGCCACTACAACTGACAGCCCATTTGGGGGGCATGCGTGTTTTACAAACAGCCCTTGTTATTTTTATGTCCCCCACTATAGTAGTGGGGGACATATTGTTTTTGCCCTGTCTGTCTGTTGGTCTGTTGGTCTGTTTGCGCCAACTTTAACATTTTGCAATAACTTTTGCTATATTGAAGATAGCAACTTCATATTTGGCATGCATATGTATCTTATGAAGCTGCGCATTTTGAGTGGTGAAAGGTCAAGGTCAAGGTCATCCTTCAAGGTCAGAGGTCAAATATATGTGGCCCAAATCGCTTATTTTATGAATACTTTTGCAATATTGAAGATAGCAACTTGATATTTGGCATGCATGTGTATCTCATGGAGCTGCACATTTTGAGTGGTGAAAGGTCAAGGTCAATGTCATCCTTCAAGGTCAGAGGTCAAATATATGTGGCCCAAATCGCTTATTTTATAAATACTTTTGCAATATTGAAGATAGCAACTTGATATTTGGCATGCATGTGCATCACATGGAGCTGCACATTTTGAGTGATGAAAGGTCAAGGTCATCCTTCAAGGTCAGAGGTCAAATAAATGTGGCCCAAATCGCTTATTTTATGAATTCTTTTGCAATATTGAAGATAGCAACTTGATATTTGGCATGCATGTGTATCTCATGGAGCTGCACATTTTGAGCGGTGAAAGGTCAAGATCAAGGTCATCCTTCACAAGGTCAAGGTCATTCTTCAAGGTCAAACATCATATAGGGGGACATTGTGTTTCACAAACGCATCTTGTTTTAGATCTATTAATCAATTATCAAACTGTGTATTTTAGAATGAATATATGATAGTAATATTTAATTGTTTTGTAAATTAAATTTGTATCAGGATATTGTATTCCTTGCCTAATAAGAATTCGATAGTCTGACGGCATATTCATGTGTTGATGATTGCATATAATTTTAATTTATCTTTAATGGTTCAAATAAAGCATTTTTTCATCATACTTGCTATACTTTCAACGAGTCTAAAAAGAGAGATGTCGATGTTATTTGTACTTACTTTTTATGCCCATGGTAGGTTGGCATGTAGAAGTTAATTGCCCGTCAGTCCGTATGTCTGTCTGTCAGTCTGTCCGAAAACTTTAACATTGCCCACAACTTTTGCAATATTGAAGATAGCAACTTGATATTTGGTATGTATGTGTATCTTATAGAGCTGCACATTAGGATTGGTGAAAGTCAAGGTCAAGGTCATCTTCAAGGCCAAAAATCAAATATATTGCCATAAAGTGGCGCCGTAGGGGGCATTGTGTTTCTGACTAACACATCTTTTGTTATCTCTAAAACATCATCATCGCTGATGATATAAAATATATAATTTACCAAAGCAAAAAATACCCTGTATTTGTGTTATGATTGAGAACCAGTTAATAAAACCTTAACAATTTTGTTCTTGTGCTTAGACCTTGCATTATTTTGCTATCTAAGGGCAATAGTTCAACCAATCTTCGTGAAATTGAAAAAAACTACAACTGAAGTTATGCCCTCAATGTTTAGAACTTTTAACAGTTTCATATATATGTTTATTTCGCTACTAGTTTTACTAACGGGGACTATAGGTTTACCCTACCTATCTTTATGTATGTATGTCCTTCTTCATGTCCGTCAGTCTGAATGTCCGCTGAACTAGATCCTGCAATATCTCGGAAAGTAACTAAAGATACTTGCAAACAAAGTATGTTTTTCCCAAGTAACAAGACCTTAACATTTCCAAATTGATTTTTTTTTGAAGATCTCAACATCTTGTTCATCTTCCATCCAGCTATGTAAGTTCAACTTTAGTGAATATAATACTGAAAACACTTGTATTATCAATTTTGAAGCATTTTTCAGCACAAATGGACAAGTTATTTTCAAAGGCTTTAGTACCCATCACTGTATAGCTTTTGTTGTTTATATTTAATTTAAAAAAATGTATTTAATTATATTAATTAACAGCTAAATTATGTGAACGAAAAACTAAAAGTAACTCTGTTCAGGTTTAAGCACCTAGGTCATTTGATGAACAGCAACCCTTCCACTCCTATGGATAAATTACATATGTGGTTCAACATTTTAGACATCAAAAAGGGCTAAGTTCACAAAAGTCATCTTAAGGCTACCATTTAAAAGTTGTTCAAGAAAATTTGATTCGTCAAAAAACATGGCCACAGGAAGTTGAACTTTGCATGTTTATGCGTTTTTGCTATTTATTCGATATGGGATCAATAAACTATTTTCGTCTCAAACTAAAAGTTTATCGAAATACACTTGGAATAACTTTTTAATTATAAGAGATAAATGCATACATGTCGAGCGTGAAAGGTAGACCAACATGTTAACTATCCATAAATGTTAACCCTTTACCAAACAACACATTTTGGACTGCCCCAAATTGAAAGAGATTGCAGACGAGAAATAAAATTGTAAAGGACTATTTATAAAGTGGCTGGGTGGGATAAAAATTATTGTGATAAAAGGAGAAATTGCTCATAATGAGCAATTTCTCCTTTTTGAAACCAGAAGTCCTGTTTTCAAAACGAAAACAAACTCTTCAGAAGGAGTTATGGTCTATTGGAACGTCAGATGGAAAAGTAAAGGAAAGTTAGGTCAAGTTCAGAGCTCCAGATAAGGTTTTGTGAAATTCTTAACGTAACTACCAGATTTTCAAAAAGAATTCTTAACTCTGAAATTTTATTCTTAACGTTACTACTAAGTTTTGGAAAATAATTCTTAACTTTTCTAAATGACCTAAAATAAATAAAATAAATAAATAAATAAATATGCCCAAACTGTGCTTAGATTGCATGCCTTCGATTAATTTTTACATATTTCACAATTAAAACGGGTCTTCCCTTCAATCTTTTCAACGATTAGCCACGGGAATTGTCCCTTCCACTCGTTCAATATTTTTTTGTGTTTAAATTTGGACCAGTCGAGTCGCATTTTTTATATAGCTTTTACGACTGTGTCGGCAACTGAGCATTCAACATAGTATAGGATCTTTTCTATAATGTCTTTCTTAACATTCAACTTCGGCTCACTTTGCGTACAATATGTTTTAAGCGTGTTTTTGCATGCCTTGCATTTTTTTTAACGCTCTCTGGGTGCCGCCATTGTTTTTTGACAGACTGTACACGCCATTTTTATTGGAAAACATGCGATTTGTTAAACAACCCCGATAACCATTCTATATAAGCGCCAAAAAGATCTTAAATACGCGAAAAGAACTCAATAAAAATCGATACGAACCGATGTAAAAATAATATTCGTAACTTGATTTTGTAATTCTGAATGGTATGACAAGATATTAAAATAAATACGTAACGGACTTGAAAATAATTCGTAATTATGAAAATACGACCCTTTTCTGGAGCTCTAAAGCTAATTGTTTGTCATGATATCTCTTTAAACCTCACGCCATATACAAGTAGTGTTGCCATGATATCAAATTTTTGTCTCATAAACATTTACTTTGTTTAACAAACAACCTCTACAAAGCTATCATTCCTACTGCCTTTCGGCACCTCATGAACCTGAACCAAAAAAACTCGTAACTTTATGTTTCCTCAGGCAATTATCTTATTTGTACAATTAACAATTTCGTCGCCACATTAACAATCCTGCTACACTCACTAATGCCTCAAGAATGAAGTAAAGTTCAGGTGATCTACGTCATTAGATATTTTGCATATGTCTCAGGCTTTTTCCGCCCTATGCCACGGATCCGAAATTCGGCCCCATTCCCAATGCAAATCTGGTTGTTTTTGTCCCAATTGAAAAAAAAAATCCCAATTCCAAAAAAAAAAAAATTTTTTTTTTTTTTTTTTTTTTAACCTTAAAATATATAAGTTAACCTGATCCGGTGTAGAAAATAGAAAAAAGTCTTGCATAATTAAATTATCTGTTGCCTTGAATTTGTTTTAAAAACTGTAAAATATGTTAATGATTATTTAAGACTTTCCTTATTTTCCTCAAAATCCGGCGCTTGGCGCGATTTTTTACAACTCAAAAAAGGCCAGGCCTTTTCCCCAAATTCAGATTAAAAAACCTGCACTTATCACACATGTTCATAATATTTTGTAAAATTTTAAAAGTCGTTTTTTACCAGTTAACGGCTTCTTTGAAATATAAGAAACACTATTTACATGCGATAATTTTTCCCAATTGAGCCAATTTTGCGATTATCTTTTTTCCCAAAATTGGGGTTTTCACGACGCGAAATTCCCAAAATTCCAGTGTGGCGTTTTCCCAAAATGGAGCGGAAAAAAGCCTGCTGTCTTGAAGTATATAAGTAACAGAAACTTTGAAACCTGCATACACTTTTTGGAATTTAATGGAAAAAGATTCATGATTGAATGAAGGAACTTTCATTAATCTTGAAGAACATGCGTAGATTTGATCTTCAGCATCTAAAAATATGTAAAATAGAAAAAACGACAATATCTTTTGGAGAGATAAATGTACCTACGCGATAAGCAAAGGACCTGTGCGACAATTCCCGGGCTTTTTAGTCTGTTTAGTTAACACCGTAGTAACATTTTCCATTAATAATCAAAGCGCTGAAGGCACTGAAGATGTTCGCTATTGCATAATTTAACACGCAATTCATTTTTGAAAATCAATCGCAAGTTTGAAATGAACACACGCCATTCAACTTTATAAAGTGTGTGTCATAGCGCACGGGTCGAGTTTTGTGTGCACTTTTTATCATCCTTATTATTTCATAGAAATAACGAAGACAAAATAAAAACAACATGCTTTTTGGAAGTTCTGAAAGCATAGAAAGTATGATGAAAATGGTAATGATAACTTAATATAAAGAAAATTTGCAGTCACCATCATATTAAAGGAATATTTTTTTCTAATATCAAATGACTATCTCACCAAGAATATAAATTCATAATGAAAGTTCCGTGTACAAAACTTTTGATTTTTGACACCATATACAAATTCAAAATATACAACAATCTTCGTATCTTGTATATGGAGGAATAAAAGTATATAAACATTGCTGTTTATGCTTTACTTGTTACCCGAGCATTTCACACGGTGTCAACAACGCTAACATAAACATAGGTATAGAGCACTAATGCGCTTTTAGGCATAGCTGTTTCAGTTTTCATCATAGTGACTTTTACATAACGCCAACAGACACGCATGAATATTTTCGAATATTTAATAAGCTGATTCGAGATACAACCTCTGAATTTTTGCTACATCACTGCGTAAGTGCTCAATTCAAAGGATGTAGCACTGTTCAGTGTAAGAAATTCCGGACTACTCTCTGTATGCTCAAACGACACAAATTGTGGCCCTGTTACAATTACGCGTTACAATCCATCTCGCAGAATTTCACTTTCGCCTCCAAGATGAGAAGACAATCATTAGCGAAATGGTATAGTGTCACGATAAGAGAAAATCGTTTAATTATCATACCACAATGTTTGCCGTACTTGGTCAGCACGTCTGGAAATCATTCCTTAATGTGTGGATAGGCTGCCATTATTAACAAGTTTGCTATTTTCAATTCAATTTTGTATCAAAAAGCATTGTTCTTAAATGTGGCATTTTCAATTCGCAATGAGATTTGTAATGACCCTCGTCATGCGAAAATGGGTCTTATTCCATATGCGCCCATCATATAAATAGCCCACTCAGCTCTCCCTCCTTCTGGTAAGGAGAAACATAACATATTGAGTGATTTTAAAGCGAACAGCACCGCCTATGGCCTGACTGCGCAAAAGCACATGTTGAGTTTAACAAACGCTTGCCGAAACGCATAAGACCCATTTTCGCATGACGGCGCTATTGACGTGTGATTTAAATGTGTCGAAAGAAAACTGCGTTTAAATCAAATATAAACATACGATATATTTCGATAGTGAAGAAAGATACTCATAACAAGGCATATGAGGACACATATGAAGTGCTCTCCTGTAGTATATTTTTTATTTACTCACACTAATGTGTGGTTTGACAATGCTAACACACATTTCATGCGGTGAATATGCAGCTTACAAGTGAAAAACACAACACAATAGTTTAACTTTTGTTTAATTGTATTTAATTATTTAGAAAAGTAAATTGCTAACTTTATTTTTAAGTCAGCGTATACGCCGACTACATTTTTAAAAGACATTTATTGTTATAAATATATTTAATATAATATATTAAGTTGTTTTCGGTTTTAGCGATTTAAAAGCATTTTCGAGGTTGCCTATAGTATGCCTGTACTAATTGATGAACTCATATCCAACTGTCTATGTATTGAGAACTGTGAATATAAACAAGCTTAACCTTCTACTAACCTTCTACTATTGCATTCGTATTATTATTACAAATTGTTTGTTATATTCGGGTTTAGCAATTATGAAACTTTTTTTTGTCTATCGTATCGCTGAAGTTATTGTTGAACTTATGTTCAACGTTTTATAAATTGAGAATATAAATAAGCGTCAACTTTTTCCCGAATCTCTCAATTTACAACCTGTACTACGTCATTGAGTTGTATGCGAGAGCGTAACCTATTGCGTTGTTATAACCCGTAAACTTTCCTTTGTTTATCGACATGCGCATCTATTAATAGCCTCATATCATGAATGCCAAAACACCCGCGAAAAAGAACCACGTGACCAAATAGGACGAAAAACGCAAATACCATGCGACTACGACTTTTATTATGTAAGAACGCTCCGCAATTCCTTTGAAGCCGGAGCCTTGTGATTGCTATTACGTAAATAATTGACCTCTAACTGAAGTAAGCAAAGGAAACGCAGCACCTAATTGACCCATTCCTTCTATGTGCGAAGGCAGATTGAATTTTACTAATGTATGGTTTGCCTATTATAACACACATTATACTGCGGTAAATGTGCGACTAACAAGTAAAAAACACTATAATTAAACTTTTGTTTTGAATTAAGTTATTTAGAAAACAAAATTTCAAACCTTATTTCAAAACAGCAAGACTACATTTTTTAGAGAATATTATTGTTATATTTAAATGTTTTTTAACAGTTTCAGCGATAATGAAATATTTTTTTATGTTGTCTATCGTATCCCTGTAATAATTGTTGAACTGGTGGTCAACGTATTATTAATTGAGACCTGTGAATATAAACAAGCGTAACCTTATACTGTTGCGTTATTCTCACACGGACTCCCCTTTGTTTATCGCCAGCCTCAGATTTATGAACGAGCTGAGCGAAAATACTACGTCACGCACACGCAACAGAAAGTGGACTATTTTAATCATTCATAAACAAGCGCCTCCGCGACATGTACAGTACGATCATTGTTTATTGATTCTTTTCTATAAAACACCGTTCGAAAATATTGAATGTAACACGATATTAATATAATGTTTCCATTTGTGAAAACACATAATTGGAGAACTCAAACCTCTTGCATAAATTATACAACTCTTTCTTGCGCGGATACGCAAGCGGGTATTGGGTTAATCATACCTAGGCCATATCGACCTGAATTTCACATCAAGCACTTTAGACGGTCGCTAAAGCGACCATCTAAAAATGCTCACCTTTCCAATATTAAGAACCCAGTGGGACGAGGGATAGAAAGAGACAGTCACATGCGTGAGTACATTTCAACCCATGCGCATTGCACGCTTTTTTCGCATAAAATCAGTGGAGCGATTCAGGGCCATCATGACCCTCTTGTTAATACTGTATGAGGGAAAGGATCTGATATTGTAATAAAATTGGTTTATGTAAGAACCTGCTTAATATTATCATTATAATTCCATGTTCATAACATGTCATTTATTAGAGCAATTAAAAATGTGGTGTGTTAAATAATTTGGTTTAAAGGTTTTATCTAGCCAGCTTGTTTGGTACAGTTTAAACTCAAGTAATCAAAACAGACATTACCCAATAGTCATGTGACAGTGTGCATAGTTACACTGTTAACCTCTATCATACAAGCGCCATTTGACGGTTAACTTGGGCGCTGTTCAGTTAGAAATTTCATATCACTTGTCTATGTTTAATAACATTGTGTGGGTGTGTGTAAAACATATGCTTGGACATAACTATTTCAAGTTATTTCAGATTGTAAAATCTTGTTTGTTGAAAGTGAATTAACAAAATGGCGACATCTGGAATTTCTAGAAATTCTGATGTGGTTATGTATTATTGTTGTACAATCTGCAAAACAGAGCGGTCTGTAGAAATAGATGCAGATTTTTACTGTGAAAAATGTCTTAAATACTTCTGCAGAACATGTATAAACTCCCACAGACAGCATGGTAGGTGGTTCTATAAAAAATCTCCTTATGGAAAGGATAAAATAAGGAAGTGGCCACTTTCTAAGAAGATGGAGACTTCTCTTTTAATATGCATCATACACAAGCGTGAAAAGTTAACAATGTTCTGCCCGGACCACAATCATCTGTGCTGCTCTAAATGTGTTGAGCTTAATCACAGGTAGCTAAAATTATTGCTTATTTTATATCAGTATAAATTACTGCATTGTATAATTCAATTACCATCATCCATTTTAATTTGTTTGGATTATTGTAATATTAGTTATATAAGTATTTCCAAATCAGTGCATGTGAACAATTTGTTGTTCAGCTTTAATTTGTTAATTTGTGTTTGTTAATAAATAACTCTTCAATGGTTCAAGTATATGGATTACAAGATATTGGCCATATTGCAGCAAAAAACATAGTGTAAAAAGTCCTTCACTGAAATGACTAAATTATAAACTCTTTCTTTGTTGTTTCAAGTCAAAATGGTAAATGCAATAATCATGATGGACCTAAAGCTGTGACAATCAACAGTTAATGAACAGTAAATTTCTCATAAATAATGTAATGACTCCCATGCGGCAATGCGAGCTTTGTTTCAGAAAAACCTTAAATCAACCTGCCTGTATAATGTCTGATGCATGTATTCCTTTACCCAATTTACATGTATGAAGGATATACGTCACATTTAATGGCTGAATGTTTGAGCCTGCATTTCTTAACTCACTTGAGCTTAACCTGCTCACGGTGAGCTTTTCTCAGCCTGATCTCTTTATGTTGATTGTTCTTTGTCTGTCCAACAATTAGCTAATGAAAACTATAGAGGCGCCACATGTATTGCCCAATATTCATGGGACTTGGTAAGAACATAAATTGCCTCTATGATATTTCTGCCAAATTTCTTTCTTTAATGTGCCGAACTGTCGTACCTGACCAAAGTTTTTAAAACAGGTCCGATTGAAAATGCTTTGTTGTCGGTTCACATGTCCAGTAAATAATTAAAGAGCAAAAGTTTCTTTATTTCATAGAATTAAAACATGAAACTAAAAAGCAAGCTTGAATGAAATATGAGCAGTACAAATTACCTCGTTTTTTTGTTAACAGTCATGAAATGTTACTGCACATGCGCACCGAACACTTTCTCCTATGCAAGTAAATGTGTCAATAGGTTTTACTGTTAAACCAAAACATGTTCTGCAACTCAGGTCGTTGTATTCGGGTATTTACAGTTGGTGTTGATATTTATTTACGCTTAATAGTGCTTTTTCATTGATTTTTATATCTTTGTGGTTGGTTTGTTGATATTTGTAGTTTAATTCTGAGTTTGCATATAATTTCCAGACCGGGAAATGTATGTCATTGAAATATTGTAAATACCTAGAATTGCTTTTAAAACTTAGTCTGTAAAATTATGTAATTGATAGCAACATGTGTTAAATTATTTGAGGTACTTCATTGAGCCCTTTCAAGTATAAAGGTGATGTTTTTGTGTAGAAATAATTTATTTACATTCTTCAGTCATCGTGACACCTAACTATAGGCATCTGAAAACATTGGTGTTAACAGAAATGTGCATGCCAGTATACAATTACTGAATTTTCAATTGAACACTTGCATTGTCTTTAACTTCATTTTGGTTTAAATATTTTTCTTAAGAATACTGTGATTGTGTTGTGATTTGTTAGTGTTAATTGTTCAGTGCTGTGTTTATTTTTCATTTCATTTTTATGCCCCCGGAAGAGGGCATATAGTGATCGTACTGTCCGTCTGTCTGTCCCTCACTTTGCGTTTAGGTTTTGAAAAATGCTCATTACTTCTATGTCCCTTCAGATGTAACCTTCATATTTGGTATGCATGTGTATATGGACAAGGCCTTTCCATATGCCTCAACATTTTGACCCCTGTGACCTTGACCTTGAACTTATAGGGTCCGTGTTTAGGTTTCGAAATCTGCGTTTATGTTTCGAAAAATGCTCATAACTTCTATCAAAACGTTTATAGGGGGCATATGTCATCCTATGGTGACAGCTTTTGTTCCAATTATCATTATGTCAATAAATAAAAGTTGATGATGTGATGTATAGGTCTTATGAATCCCAGTCCGGTCGTAATTTTTTTTTAAGTCAACAGGACCCAATGTCCTGTGACCTTTAAATACTTTTGGGAATGTCTGGTTTGACCGATCTTCATTAAGATTTTTCAGAATATGTGTATGCCCCCCTTCGAAGAAGAGGGGGATTATTGTTTTGAACATGTCGGTCCATCCGTCTGTCTGTCTGTCGGTCCGTCCACCAGATGGTTTCCGGATGATAACTCAAGAACGCTTAGGCCTAGGATCTAGAAACTTCATAGGTACATTGATCATGACTGGCAGATGACTCCTAATGATTTTCAGGTCACAAGGTTAAAGGTCAAGGTCACAGTAACTCGAAATAGTAAAATGGTTTCCGGATGATAACTCAACAATGCTTAGGCCTAGGATCATGAAACTTCATAGGTACATTGATCATGACTGGCAGATGACCCCTTTTGATATTTCAGGTCACTAGGTCAAATGTCAAGGTCACAGTGACACAAAACGTATTCACACAATAGCTGCCACTACAACTGACAGCCCATATGGGGGGCATGCATGTTTTACAAACAGCCCTTGTTTTCTAATGATATAGCTGGAAAGAGGGACATGTTTCTGACATGCCGATGGTGATACCTTGCAAACACTACATATCACATTAAAAGATCACCTGAGCACAACATTCTCATGGTGAACTTTTGTGATCAAATTTTGTCCATGTTTTGTCGCCCCTTGTTCATCATCAACATTTGCCTTTTGAACACTCAAGGATGGCATTTGTTGGCAAATCTTCATAAAACTCGTTCAGAACATTTTGTCATAATGATATCTCGGCCACGTGTTAAGTCTGGTCATGTGAGGTAAAAACTAGGTTACATGAAAAAACAATCTTGTGAACACTATAGAAGACACATTTATTGCCCATTTTGTTATGAAACTCTTTGTCAGAACATGTGTCCAAAGTATAAACCTAATATATTTAAAACTGGGTCATGTATGGTTCAAACAAATAGTTTGTAAGACACAATTTAAAAGAAGCCTGTTCACACTCGAGAGGCCACATTAATTGTCAATTGAAACTTAGTAACAACATTAATCCTATTAAAATCTTAGACATATTTCATACGTCCTGAAAGCTCAAGAAGAGTAATACTGTATCAGATATTCAGTCCGACAACCATATTTGCCAGATCAATACAAGATATACATGTAATCACTTCAACATGTTCGTGGTCTATCACTTTGTATTGAAATCCATGTCAGGGGACATAACATTATGCATATATTTTATACAAATAAATACAAACTTACAATATGCATATTATAGGTAAAAACAAATCATTTGTTAATGTACGAATCACATTACTCACATGTATTGTCAAATCTTCATGAAACTTGGTAATAACATTTATTCCAATGATATCAGTGGATCAGTGAAGTTCCAAACTGGTCCTGTTGGATGTAAAACTTGACCATTACGTGAAATTGAAGAATAGGTTTGTTAACATATTTCAACTTGTAGTTAACATTTATTTCTAATTGTTTTCATGACACTTAGTAATTTTTGTCCCAATCATATCTCAGACTAGATCAAAACTGGGTAGGGTGAAAAACTAACTCACAAGGTCAAACTGAAAAAAACTCTGATAAAACTCTAGAGTCCACACTGATTGTATAATCCTCGTGAGAGTATTTGTTCCAATGATATCTCAGCAGATTTGAAAACTGTAGAAGTAATAGCATTTGTCCAAGTTCAAAACAAGGTCACTAGGTAATATAAAAAGAAAAGACTATGAACACTGTAGAAGTAATATATGTTTCCTCAATAATATTGACACTTGCTTAACATTGATTTAAGTGATTTCTCCGCAAAATAAGATATTATTTATCTTATTTTGGTGCGGGCAGTTTTGCTTATGTTGCTATAGTAAAATCAGTTTAACACTAAAGAAGTCACATGTGTGACCCACTTTTAATGAAACTTGCTCAACACATTGAAAGAGTGTGATATCATAATATGTGTTCTGAATAAAAAGATGATGTTTTGTTAAAAAAAATGACCACCAGAGGCAGTTTTATCACCAGACCAGGAAGTGCTATTGTAATCACCCTTTGTCAGGCGTCCGGTGTAGTTGGTGTGCGGCATGCAGTGTTAGGTGTCCGATTTGCACCTTTTTGTTACCACTCTAGATGCAACATGTGTAATGTATTATCGATGAAACTTGGTCAGAACGTTTATCTAGACAATATTAAGGCCAAGTATGAATCTGGTTCATGTGCATACAAAACTCCATCATTGAATACGCCTGAAATCAGTGCCAGAACTTCACGTTGCATGCAGCACAACCATGTATATGATTCCATTACAAATCGAATGGTTGGCTAAGAATGTAGGCTTATTAAATAAAGTAATTCCGATGTTTTTCACATTGCCATTGACCACATAAAACTTGTCTTTTATGCACTAGTTGAAATTCTTCTGAAAAATGGTTTTAAAAAGTTATATGGAAAAAAGCACCACTTACCGGTGTGTTTACATCCATTAACATCAATTTTTGAACCCCATAAAGTCCTGTAATCCTGCATCCTGAATATGTGTCAAGGCTGAGTTCAAATGTTTGTGTCATGTGCGTGTAGAAAGTAGATTAGCAGATGAACAATAACAAATCATTTGTGCCACTACAGAGACCAGATTTCATGACTCAATCTGGACAAAACACAGAATGTGTATGTTCACAATATCTAGGCCAAGTCTGAAAGTAGATCAGATGCGTCTAGAAACAATGTCACCAGGTCAAATCTTTTACTAAATTCCTACCACTCTAATGGCAACATTTATGACTCATTCTTAATGAAACTTGATCATAATGTTTTTGTTGACAATACGATTACAATGTTTGAATTTGGGTCAATTTGTGGGGTCAAACAATAGACCACTAATTGAAGTATTATACAATTCATGTCCAGGAAACTCAGATAAGCCCTTAAGGTCCATGATATACCCCTTTGGTCATAATGTGTTTGTCATTAATTCTAATATGACATGAGGCCTACATTCTTTATACACAGAAGAAAGGCAAGTCTGGGCTATTATGCAAGCAATAATGATAGGAACTTAACAAGAATTTTTGCAAAGCTTACATTTTATGGAGTCGTTTGCAGTCATCATATGTTGAAGTACAAAGCCACGGAAACAGTGCTTTTTATTCACATAACGTTTTGTCCTTCGCTTTCTGGCTGTCATGCTTCTTTTTAGCTCACCTGAGCACAACATGCTCATGGTGAGCTTTTGAGATAGCCTTTTGTCCGTTTGTGCGTCGTGCGTCGTCAACATTTTGCCTTGTGAACACTCTAGAGGCCTTTATTGTCCGATCTTCATGAAACTTGGTCAGAACACTTGTCCCATTGATACCTCGACTGAGTTCGAAACTGGGTCAAAAACTAGGTCACTAGGTCAAAAAAAAGAAAAACCTTGTGAACACTGTAGAAGTCACATTTGATGCCAAATCTTCATGTAACTTTGTCAAAATGTTTGTCTAAACCATATGTTAGTTGAGTTCAAAAATGGTTTCAGTCCGTTGGAAAACATGGCCGCCAGTGGGCGGGGCAGTATTCCTAATATGGCTATAGAGAAACCTTGTGAACACTCTAGAAGTCACAATTTTTGCCCAATCATTATGAAACTTGGTTGAAACATTGGTTTCCTTGATATCTCGGACGAGTTTGAAAATGGTCCAGATCGATGAAAAAACATGGCCTGCAGGGGGCGGGGCAGTTTTCTCTATATGTAAATAGTGAAAACATGTGAACACTCTGAAAGTCACATTTTTGGTCTAATCTTCAGGAAATTTAGCCAGAACGTGTGTTTTCTGGATATGACGGTTGAGTTTGAAAATGCTTATGTTTGCTTGAAAAACATGGCTGCCAAGGGGCGGGGCATTTTTCCTTATATAGCTATATTTGGCTATAGTTAAATCTTGTTAACACTCTAGAGGCCACATTTATTGTCCAATCTTCATGAAACTTGGTCAGAAGATTTATCCTAATAATTTCTTGAAAGAGTTTGAAAATGATGCCCTTTGGTTGAAAAACATGGCCGCCGGGGGGGGGGGGGGCATTTTTCTTTATATGGCTGTAGTAAAACCTTGTTAACACTCTAGAGACCACATTTATTTTCCGATCTTCATTAAACTTGGTCAGAAAATGTGTCCCTATAATATCTTGGATGAGTTTGAAAATGGTAATCTTTGCTTGAAAAACATGGCTGTCAAGGGGCGGGGCATTTTTCCTTATATGGCTTTATATGGCTATAGTAAAATCTTGTTAACACTCTAGAGGCCACATTTATTGTCCAATCTTCATGAAACTTGGTCAGAAGATTTATCCCAATAATATCTTGGAAGAGTTAAAAAATGATGCCCTTTGGTTGAAAAACATGGTTGCCAGGGGGCAGGGCATTTTTCCTTATATGGCTATAGTAAAACCTTGTTAACACTCTAGAGGCCATATTTATTTTCCAGTCTTCATGAAATTTGGTCAGAAGATTGGTCTCAATGATATCTTGGATGAATTTGAAAATTATTATGTTTGCTTGAAAAACATGGCTTTCAAGGGGCAGTCTTCATGAAACTCATTGGTCAGAAGATTTGTCCCAATACTATCTGGTTATCTCAGGTGAGCAATTTTGGGCCTTTCAGGCCCTCTTGTTAGATTCATCCTCCAAAATAGATTCCAATATTGGAACAACACAATGTTTTCGTACATCGAACTGCGCCGCACTGTTTTTGCTAAAGTACGTATAAAGGTTGTCTTGCGTTGATGTTTTTTTCAACAGTCGCCCAACACGTGCAGACGCCAATTTTCCAGCACCAAAAATATAAACGGATTGTTTGATTAGCAAATACTACAATTTTTGCCAATATTATAGAGAACCAGTCTGATTGCAAATAAGTGACACATCACTCCCTTTGTAAGGGGTTAACATCCTCTTACTTTTTGGAAATTTGGTACGCGGCCGAAAAGAAAAAAATGTGTAATCAACATTTATGAAGGGTACTTGATACGCATGCAAAATATTTGTTATGCGTATTTACATAATTTAATTTGCGTATTTCCGCAAAAACGCCCTTTATCAAGAGTGCTCATTAAGGCCAAGTTCAAAGTTTTGTTTCATTTGTGTTTTGAAAGTAGATTAGCAGATGAACAATAAGAAATCCTTTGTGCCACTACAGAGACCAGATTTCATGACTCAATCTGGACAGAATATGCATCTTCACAATATCTAGGCCAAGTCTAAAAGTGTGTCACATGCATCTAGAAACTATGCCACTAAGTTATATCTTTATCTAAATTCTAACCACTCTAGTAGCAGCATTAAAGACTACACTGTAACTCCAATACAACGCGGATGACGGGGTCCAAGCCACGCAACAGCGTTATAAACGGACAGCGTTATAAGTTTTGAGCTTATTTATTTAAGGGGCTATAAAAACAGGTAAAGTATAGCCTATAATATAGGTCCTGTGTATCGTCATGCTGTGTTGTCATCCGCAAATACATGCATATAAACCGAATCGAACGATAACAGTATACATACCGCTTTTCTAATGTGCACATTTATCCGATAATCCAATATAATTACATCACTTACGAAAAAATAATGTTTAACATTTATGACAAGAAATATGTCTACGAACTTCGTAAACAAATTCATATGCCTACGCCATTTTTCAGAAAAATTAGGACAGTGCATTATGGGACACAGCTTTCATTGGACGAGCGAATTATAATTTAGATTGAATGCAACACGATACATGTACAAAGAAATGTTTTATTGCGTCATACGCAGCATGTAAAAAACGTGCTTTCCGTGGACTTTCTGATAACGGGCAAAAATTTAAGTGCATCTCTGTTAACAATTACACTGCGTTAGCATGTAAATAAATCGTCAGGATTTTTAAATTTATTTTTCGTATACGTACTGAAACATTAAACACACACAAAGATATTTTTATTTATCAAGCATGTGTAGCATATAATAAACGATAACACACTTACACAGCCATAGTTTATACAATAAAATACAATACACGATAAATACAAAACATAAACAGGTAATCTTATTAAATAACTTTAATTTGATAATTATTCCGCTTCCACTTGCCTTATTGAAATTAGCGCACCGAACCGCTCTCTGATAGGGAATACATGTAATAAACACCGACTCGCGAGTTTTCACACCTTTAATGACATTACACAACAGATTAACACCAATTAGCTGTCGAGTGTCGTTTAACCTCTAATCGATTAAAATCAGATAAACGGACGGATAAAGCAATCAAGCTGTGATCGCCGGCTTCTTTGAATTTATGAAAATACATGAAGTTGCATAACATGGATTTGAATCAGTATGGAAGGTTGGAGAAAAAAACGGAATCCATGGACCCCCCGCGTTTTATTGGACACAGCGTTATAACGGACCACACTATATTGGAGTTACAGTGTAATTCTAAATGAAACTTGATCAGATTGGTGTTTGTTGACAATACAAAGTCCTTGTTTGATTTTGGGTCAAGTAGGGTCAAATAATAGACCACCAATTGAAGTCTTCCACAATTCATGTGCAGAAACTCAGTTGAGACCTTAAGAGCCATGATGACCCTTTTTGTTCATAATGAGTTTGTCATTTATTTTGATAGGGCATGAGGCCTACATTCTTTATACACAGAAGAAAGTCAAGTGTGGGCTATTTTGCAACCAATTATGATAGGAGCCAAACGTTTTGGAACTAGTAGAGTCAAAGAAGTTGTGTCATAAATGATAACATGTTTAAAATCAAGTATACTTTTGGAAAATCACTCGAAATTCATCCCCTGCCTTATATTAGATGATAACAAGAATTTCTCGCTTGACTGAAGTATATGGACTCTCAATATTTGTCAATATACTTGTGATTTGTACCATAAAGGTGCCGAATTGGTTGAGTGTATGTGCTAGTCCATTGTTAATTTTTACAATATTTAACAATAACTATGCTATCACACAATTTTTCCAAGTGTTATGTTCACCATTTTGGGGATGGGGCCGGGTCACTTTGGATTGGGAAAATTTACAGCTATTTGACTAACATTTTGAAACTAAAGTGGTTGTTTTGCTAAAAAATGCTTAACATTGAGAATACAAGTGGTTTCAGTATTATATTTACTAAGGTTGAACTTAAATGAATTGGAGTTGAACAAAATATTTAGATGTAAAAAATGTATTTATTTGGAAACCTTCCTTTGGGAATTGTTTAGAACCATTTTGGGAAAAACATACTTTTGTTTCCATTGTGAATTGGGCTGATTACCGGACCCGATTCTGAATGAACAAAAGCCACACTTTCGTCATATATATATTAATGAAGCTTATGCCATTCTGTGCAAGAAAGGAATTAGTTAATAGGAATAAGGTTCTCATAATATATAACCTTTTAAAAATAAGAATTTTATAGTAAAAGCTTAATATCAACGGATTATGCAAAAACATATTTATATTTATATTTAGATTTTCATTTCGTAAAATAATTATAAATACAATCTACATAGCTTTATATTATACACATGCATACCATTAATGACATTACTATAGACTGGTTGTATCAATATAATGCACAATGTGTTGTTCAGTGTGGTATGCATTATTTCCCAAACGCACAGTAGATAGATATATATGTATTTATTTATATATTTTTATTTTAACGATAATGAATATACATGTAGTATTTCTTCTAGAAAAGTAACATTGTGAATGAAGGGAACATGCTTTGTTATTGGCTGTGCCTATATAGCTCATCTATTTTTTTTTTAAATTATGAGCTATTGTCATCACCTTGGCGTCGGCGTCCGGTTAAGTTGTGCATTTAGGTCCACTTTTCTCATAAAGTATCAATGCTATTGCATTCAAACATGGTACACTTACTAACTATCATGAGGAGACTGAGAAGGCAAAGTTAGATAACTCTGGCTTGCATTTTGACAGAATTATGTGCCCTTTTATACTTGGAAAATTGAAAATATTGGTTAAGTTTTGTGTTTAGATCCATTTTATTCCTTAAGTATCAAAGCTATTGCTTTCATACTTGCAACGCTTACTAACTATCATAAGGGGACTGTGCAGGCAAAGTTATGTAACTCTGACTGGCATTTTGACAGAATTATGTGCAATTTTTATACTTGAAAATTTGGTGAGGTCTTGTGTTTTGGTCCACTTTACCCTTTAAGTAGCATAGATATTGCTTTCATACTTGGAACACTGGCAAACTATCAATAGGGGATAGTAAAGGACAAGTTGCATTACTCTGGTTGTCATTTTTACGGAACTATGGGCCTTTTTTGACTTAGTAACTTTTAATATATGGTTAAATTTTGTGTTTAGATCCACTTTACTTCTAAAGTATCAAGGCTATTGCTTTCAAACTTCAAATACTTTCATGCTATCACGAGGGTACTGTACCTGGCAAGTTGAATTGTAATAAATGACCACACCCCCACACTATACACCCCTCTTCACCCCTCCCTCCTTTGTGATTGAAATTGAGATAGGTCCCTACACATTTAAAAAGAAAAATAGATGAAAGGTTTGCACCCGCAAGGCAGTGCTCTTGTATTTGTTATAATGGCCCTTTAAATTTGTATTATAATTAAAATAATTTAGGGGCTAGTGTTTGGTATTTTCCAGTTGATAACTATTAAATCACTTACTGTCAACCATGTGGGTTTGTTTTTTTTTCAGACGATGCTTACAAGTACATCCATTACCTCAGGCTGCCACAGGGAAGTCAACCGACTTCAAGAACCTGTCTGTCAGTACGGAAAATGCTCTTTCACAACTGAAGCATTTTCAGGCGTATCAGGAGGATAGAATGAAGTCTCTTAAGGTTTCATACAAAGAACATGAGAGGCTTATTGTGGATGGTTTGCGTCTGGAAATAATGTCGTTTTTACTCCGATGTGAAACCAGAACAGTTCATTCACAACACAAACATATGCAAAACACAGTCATTAACATGAGACGTGAGAAAATCAAATATTTATTAGCAGATTTTGAGAAAAGCACTATTAAGGAGAAGAAAGATGAGCTTAACCTGAAACAAGCTTCTCTCAAGGTTTGGAGAAACAGCTGCATCAGGCTTCACTATGAATTGTTCCATCTCCATGTAGCCATACCGAAAATACTGGGTAAACCTGAACTCTCTTTTATTGCCAGTAAAAAATGTCTGGAAAATATACAACAATCTGATATATTTAAAAAAGAAAACATTTCAAACAAGGTTTTCACTGTGAATGGGAAGTCTGTCCACAATGTAAAAATGCCAAGTGAATCAAACACATGTCATATCACAGCAGTATGTGCTCTCCCAAATGGACAGGTCCTGGTTGGAGACTACGATAATACCAAAGTCAAGCTTCTGGACCAACAGTACCGTGTGGTGGGCCACTTGGATGTAAGGGTTAGGCCACAGGACATGTGTCTTATCACACCCACTGAGGTTGCAGTGGCTATGTCGAATAAAGAGGTCCAGTTTATCACAGTAAGCCAGAGCCAGCTTGCCAAAGGCAGGAAGCTTAAGTTACAACATGAATGTACAGGTATTGCCCTCAACCAGGATGACCTATATATCTGCTCTGGTACTGCTCTGTACAAGTTCACATTGAGTGGCGAACTGGTCTGCAGACTTTATGAAAATTCATCAGCTGATTTTACAGGTAAGAATCATGGTGGATTCATTCTAATAACATGTGTGATATGTACAGAGATTTTCTAGCCATTTTAAGAAAAAGAGTCTCGTCAAATTGATATTTTTAAAATCGATAAAATGGCACATTGGGGAATTTCGTTATTGACTAAATGGACCGATTTTTTCTTAACAATAAATATTCGGTCTTTTCGAAACTAAGGGCAAACAAGAGTTGTCTCGCATTCAGGTAGGTATCGGGTAACAAGTAAACGAACCAAACGAAAACAAGTTATCATATGCTTCTCAGATCTCTAAAATCGTAATATTTACTGTTCATTTCAATTTACGTATACAGTTATTTCTTTATTGATTGATATACTTATATACTAGTTTGTGTACATTAGTATTTTAATGCTGTATTGCCATATAACTTTGCAACCAAAAGCTCTTCATCAGTAAAAGTTAAGCACCACTGATAATTAAGCTTTCTGCTTTTAAAACTGTGCCTGTTGCATTATTCAATTGATTCCAAACATTTATTACGTTCCTGTCAAGTATTTCATTGATTCATTCACCTCAGTAATGTGGGTTTATTTTAAATATTGATTGATATTCTTCTGTCACTGTCACACTTGACTATCAGTTTCTGAAAGAAAAAATGTTTTAACAGCAATTTCATACCAGTTAACTTAGTACATTATTTTCTTGATTTTACGATAAATACTTTATGATGTTTTTTAACTGATTTTTATACGCCCGTATAAAATACGGGACGTATTATGTGAAACCCCTTGGCGGGCGGGCGGGCGGCGGGTGGGCGGCGGGCGGCGGGCGGAAGGCATCACTTTGTCCGGACTCTAATTCAAATTGTATTCATCCGATCTTCACCAAACTTGGTCAGCAGTTGCATCTAGTTGATATCTAGGCCAAGTTCGAATATGGGTCATGCCGGGTCAAAAACTAGGTCATAGGGTCAATAAGTGCATTTTCAAAGGGGCCACTTTGTCCGGACTCTATTTCAAATTGTATTCATCCGATCTTCACCAAACTTGGTCAGCAGTTGCATCTAGTTGATATATAGGCCAAGTTCGAATATGGGTCATGCCGGGTCAAAAACTAGGTCATAGGGTCAATTAGTGCATTTTCAACGGCGCCACTTTGTCCGGACTCTAATTCAAATTGTATTCATCCGATCTTCACCAAACTTGGTCAGTAGTTGCATCTAGTTGATATCTAGGTCAAGTCCGAATATGGGTCATGCTGGGTCAAAAACTAGGTCAAAGGGTCAATTAGTGCATTTTACTTTGTCCGGACTCTAATTCAAATTGTATAAATCTTATCTTCACCAAACTTGGTCAGTAGTTGCATCTAGTTGATATCTAGGCCAAGTTCGAATATGGGTCATGCCAGGTAAAAAACTAGGTCATAGGGTCAATTAGTCCATTTTCAACAGCGCCACTTTGTCCGGACTCTTATTCAAATTGTATTCATCCGATCTTTACCAAACTTGGTCAGTAGTTGCGTCTAGTTGATATCTAGGTCAAGTTCGAATATGGGTCATGTCGGGTCAAGAACTAGGTCATAGGGTCAATTAGTGCATTTTCAACGGCGCCACTTTGTCCGGACTCTAATTCAAATTGTATTCATCCGAAACTTTTAAACAACTTTTTATCCTGCATCAAAGTGGTATGGGGGTATAAGTCACATTCAATGACAAAGCTCTAGTTCAAGTTGAATTCACCAAACTTGGTCAGAGGTAGTATATAGATTATATATCAGTCAGGTCTGATTGGAGACATGCAACCGATTAACACATGCAATATTTTTATGCAATATTTTTATCCAGTTTTATTTTGCGATATTTTCATCGGGTTTATTTTTTTCGCGATTTTTGAAATTTTTTTTTGCTTATTTCCAAAACAAATACATCAATCATCAGTGTATCATCTCCAATGGCACACGAATCGGGCGTATATTGCTCCGTCATGCGGCGCTCTAATTGTTTGGTTTAAATATCTTCTTGATAATACTGTGTGAGAGTGTTGTGATTGGTCATAGTTCAGTGTTGACCAAAGTAAACAGTCTGTTAATGTTTTACCAATGCAATGCCAGTTTGGTACACATAGACCCTGAAGATGTTTACTCAAACTAATTCTATGGTAAAATACACATCTTAAAATAAATTGCAGGCCAACATCAGTACAGTTGTTTTGTTATTGTTGTTTTAACAATATACATTTCATTGTCGCATGCTTATCCTGAAAGGGGACAACTGGAAGCATCTATCATACACTTACAAGTTCATTCAGGAATAATGTTTAAAAAATACAAAATTTTATAAGAGAAATATGACAATCTGTCAAAAAAGTACAGAATCAAAACTGCACAGAATCAAATTAAGCGGCTATAATATACATTAAATTCTTTACATGATCTTTTAAATAAATAATAAATTGCAATACTTGTAATACTCATGCCTTTTCTCCGGCTCTTTAAGCACCTTACTGCCTGAATCTAAGTTAATTTATTACTTTATCTCACCAATTTGTGTTGCTGTAATTCTTCAATATCATGAAAGACATTAAAGGTTCATCATGTTTTTAAAGGCTGATTAGTTTAAATATATATTTGTTCAATTATTGCACTTTCTTAAGTACAATAACATTTGGTTAAGTGCCTAGCATTAAATAAACTCAAAGGAGTAACCCAGTACCCTGTAAATCACACATATTTTCCCCTGTGCAAATTTCTGGAGAAAGACCTGCATTGCTGATACAGTAGTGCATGTCCTTGTTTTGTTCAATGTCAATATCATTATTCAGGATATTCAGAAGGTTCAGCAATGCATCAAAGTACACACATTTAAACAAACTTGATTACATATAACAGGATTTTTTAGGTATTCTTCGCAAGTGAAGAGGATGAGTTTAATAATAGAAAGCAATACGAGAAAAAGGGATGGTGGGGTGTAAATTTGAATGTCCTTAATTAATACTTTTTATGCCCCCGGATCGAATGATCTGGGGTATATTGCTTTTGGCCTGTCTGTCTGTCTTTCTGTCTGTCATTCTGTCCCAAAACTTTAACCTTACAGTTAAGTTTTGAAATAACTTTTGAAATATTGAACATAGCAACTTGATATTTGGCATGTATGTGTATCTCATGGAGCTGCACATTTTGAGTGGTGAAAGGTCAAGGTCATCCTTCAAGGTCAAAGGTCAAATATTTCAAACTTTTATATAGTAAAGTTTTGCAATAACTTTTGAAATATTGAACATAGCAACTTGATATTTGGCATGCATGTGTATCTCATTGGGCTGCACATTTTGAGTGGTGAAATGTCAAGGTCATCATTCAAGGTCAAAGGTAAAATTTTTAAAACATTACATAGTAAAGTTTTGCAATAACTTTTGAAATATTGAACATAGCAACTTGATATTTGGCATGCACGTGTATCTCATTGAGCTGCACATTTTGAGTGGTAAAAGGTCATGGTCAAGGTCATCCTTCAAGGTCAAAGGTCAAAAATTTAAAACTTTACATAGTAAAGTTTTGCAATAACTTTTGAAATATTGAACATAGCAACTTGGTATTTGGCATGCATGTGTATCTCATGGAGCTGCACATTTTGAGTGGTGAAAGGTCAAGGTCATCCTTCAAGGTCAAAGGTCAAAAATTTAAAACTTTAATATAGTAAAGTTTTGCAATAACTTTTGAAATATTGAACAAAGCAACTTGATATTTGGCATGCATGTGTATCTCATGGAGCTGCACATTTTGAGTGGTGAAAGGTCAAGGTCATCCTTTAAGGTCAAAGGTAAAAAATTTCAAACTTTAAGATAGTTAAGTTTTGCAATAACTTTTGAAATATTGAAGATAGCAACTTCATATTTGGCATGCATGTGTATCTCATGGAGTTGCACATTTTGAGTGATGAAAGGTCAAGGTCATCTTTCAAGGTCAAAGGTAAAAAAATAACTTTTTCACTATTGAAGATAGCAACTTGATATATGGCATGCATGTGTATCTCATGGAGCTGCACATTGAGTGATGAAAGGTCAAGGTCATCCTTCAAGGTCAAATGTCAAATTTATGGCGTCTGTCTGTCTGAAAACTTTTCCATTGGTCATAACTTTTTCAATATTGAAGATAGCAACTTGATATTTGGCATGCATGTGTATCTCATGGAGCTGAACATTTTGAGTGGTGAAAGGTGAAGGTGAAGGTCATCCTTTAAGGTAAAATGTCAAATATATGGCGTCTGTCCGTCCGAAAACTTTAACATCGGTCATAATTTTTTTAATATTGAAGATAGCATTGATATTTTGCATGCATGTGTATCTCATGAAGCTGCACATTTTGAGTAGTGGAAGTTCAAGGTTAAGGTCATCCTTCAAGGTAAAAAAAACAAAACAAAAATCAAAGGGGCATTCTCATGAAACTGGACATTTTGAGTGATGGAAGTTCAAGGTCAAGGTCATCCTTCAAGGTCAAGGTTATCCTTCAAGGTCAAACAAAAATTCAAAGCTGCGTTATCATGAAGCTGCACATTTTGAGTGGTGGAAGTTTAAGGCCAAGGTCATCCTTCAAGGTCAAGGTCATCCTTCAAGGTCAAATGTCATTTTTTTTTATTCAAAGCAGCGTTATCATGAAGCTGCACATTTTGAGTGGTGGAAGTTCAAGGTCAAGGTCATCCTTCAAGGTCATTCTTCGAAGTCAAAGGTAAAAAAATTATTTCAAAGTGGCGTTCTCATGAAGCTGCACTTTTTGAGTGGTGGAAGTTTCAAGGTCAAGGTCATCCTTCAAGGTCAAAGGTAAATTTTTATTTTTTTTTTAATTCAAAGCGGTGCACTAGGGGGCATTGTGTTTCTGATGAACACATCTCTTGTTTCTTTCATACACTTGCATACTTTTCCATAAATAATAAATGATTAAAATAAAAAGGAAAACACAACTTGACTTTGAATGTTTAATCCCTCATGTTCAGCTTTATTTATTTTTCAACATACAGTATCATACCAATAGCATATTTTTGAGTCTCTTTTCAATCTAAACAACAATAAATATACATGCACATGCAAGCACTTCAAGATAAAAATATTCTAGCATTAAAATTTGATCTAACCATTTTATCTATATGAATGCTATTCATAATCATGAATTCTATTATTATGAATGGGTACATAATATTGCACTGATAAATGTAAACATTGATTGGAGTGAAGTTTATTCATTAAACAATAACTGTGATAATTTACTAATTACTATTATATTGTAATAATTACAATTAACTTATTAAGATAATAAATGTTAATAGTATTTTTGTTAAAAAAAATATATTATTTATATTGTGAATAATTTGTATATGGGGCCTATTGTACCACAAGCTGTTTCAAAATATGCTTGGAATTATGAAACTTTAAACAAATTTCATGATACATGTACATTACATTAAGAATGGTACTAAATGTAATCTTAGTCATGTATCAAAATTAAAGATAGCACATATATCCTAGTAAACCTGTTTAAAGGAAAGTGTAAGAAAATTTGACCTCTTTTCAAATGGGTTGACTGGAAAGTATTCTCTCTTGAAAAGCAAGGGCAGGAATTAAGAATTCAGCAACGTTAAGCATTTCATTTATCATAATTTATTATATCTGTAAGTGGCAATAAAGACCTAAAACTGCAGTTTATACATTTATAGTTTTAAGCATTATAACAAAGAAACAATCATCTACTATTCTACATGTACATGTAGGTTACGGTAGTCAATTTACTCATAACTTGATATAAAGGTCCAATAGTATGATCGCACAATGGTGGCAGTTCCAAATTAGCAGGTTACAGGTAACCATAAATAGTGATCAAGAAATTAACTACATGTTTATTAATTGTACACATGTAAACAGCATAATCCTAGACACTGGCCCTGATAGCCAGGGGTAAAAGATTCGAGTTCCGGATTGGCTGTACAGTTGTCCCATCCTGCAACATTTGGTGCCCAATGTGGGACCATGGCACAATCTATTCTCAACAAAACCTGTTCATGGTTTGAATGGATCCAGTTTACAATGATCCCGTGACTCGAATTCTCGAAAAAATTCCAGCTTGGCAGAAGAAAATGTTAGTGCACGAACTTAGTGATTGTCATTAAACAGAAGATGTTTTTTGGCATATCATTAGCTCAATCAGAAAAGCAAGGGGTCCCTGGTTAAAATCCCGGACTGGCTGCACAATTTTCTCATCCTGTGTCATCAAAACATAAAATACCATAGTATATTTACAATGCCCAGTATGTATTATGCTTGAGCATTAATTATGTGTATAATTTTTACCACAGGAGTTTGAAATTCTATACATGAAGCTAATCTTGTGGCAAAATAATAAAAATAGACCCCTATATAGTAAGTCTATATACTATATTAGTATATAGGGGTCTAGTTTTTATTATTTAGCCATTAGATTATTAGCTTCATGGATAGAATTTCAAACTCCTGTGATTTTTACTGAAAAAGCATTAAAAGCAAAATATTGAACAAGCACAGAAGTAACATTTCTAAAGTAATTAATAGTGCTTGGTAAGTATTAAAGGGGCCTTTTCACAGATTTTGGCATGTTTTGAAGTTTGTCAATTAAAGCTTTATATTGATAAATGTAAACATATTGGATCTAAAAAGCTCCAGTAAAAAATATAGAATAATATAAAAAGGGAAAAAAAGGTAGCCCGCAGCAGGGCTCGAACCAGTGACCCCGGAGTCCTGGAGTAAAAAATAAAATGGTGTAAACTTTTGCACATATTATTTTGTTCCTCTCTTATTCACAGTTTAAGTTCAAATGAAAATTTCTATGGAATGTGTTGTCTGTATTATTTTAAGGAGAAACAGCAATAACATGTTTTGGATATATAATAAACAGAGAGAGCTATATAAAAGTGAAGATAATAATAACCTTTGGAACAAATACATAGAGCCAATTGAGCACATTTTATCAACAGAGCCTGAGGTGTGATAAATTTACTTGCATTCCCTGCAGAACAAATCCTGCAGTATGAAAACATTATGTACAGTTGATAGAACATCATATTTTGGCTAAATAATAACTCATTTTTGAAAAATACATTAAGATGTATTTCTGATTTACAAAACTGATCAAATAATTAAGAAATAAATTCCATTTGCTTTTTCATTACATTTTGAAAGTCAAAACTTTGGTTTCTTCTGTAGAAATTCAATTAAATGAACTGATCCAAACTGACGTAACTTGGTCAAAAGGTACCGGGAAAATGGTTAAAATGTTGATATAAAAAGAGTTATAGAGTTTAATATATGGAAAAAATGTTTTGTTTTAAGTTAATGTAGAATAATAAGCATGTTAATTTGCTAAGAAATATAATTAAAACTTTCTTGTGACTTTGACGGCCGTACAGACATCCGGACCCAATCTAATTTTCTTCAGAAGCTGTGTTGAATACTTTTTTTCTAAATAAAGAATATATATGGGTGGGTGGAGAATGGGATTATTTATGCAAGTACCTGTGGTTCATTCCTCATGTTCATTATAAAGAAACGTGAAGTAGTACTTCTTCATTTTCAGGATGTTGATTTTTATCTATAAAAATATATCAGGATCTACATTTTAATAAATACGCACATTAATTAAACCTACCCAAATCGTTTAAACACACCGAAAGTAATTGATGGTGACACCTCTGCAAAAACTCTAATTATTCTTAATTTCGTATCACATAATATTGGCATGATATCAACAATGGTGTTCTGAAGATTAACTTTTCTTATTGAAATTGTTTCTGCTCTGTTTTTAATTAATTTGATTTTAAAATATGCTACATTTGTCTCGTTGTTGTTAATGTCCGTCATTTCGGAAATGCAATATGAAAATCATTTGTTAAATACTCACCGATTGGCTAATAGCGTGTGGTATTGGCTGCAAAAGCCAATGAAAATCGCTGACGCTTTACAAGTCGACTTGGCACAACGAAACAACCCATATTATAAACAAATTTTGAACAACACTTTCGGCAATCTCCGCAATTTTTTTTCTAGTTTTGGATAAAATACCAGGTCCGCGGGTGAAATGTCAATAAAAAAAAACGAAAGTGACTTATTTTTATTTTTATTTGTCGAAAAATAGGGTCGGGCGCTCCCGTAAAACAAATAATTAAAAAAATGCTGGCCTTAGTAGCGCACATAGTAGTATATATATATATATTAGTATATATATGAGGTAGAGCAATAACTGCAAGACCAGCCTTGCCAAATAAGCAACACAAAGCAAAAGATAAAGCAAAATGATAAGCAACTAATAGTAATAAATAATAACTGAGAGATTTGCGCTAATCTAAACCGTAAGCTTACAAATTAATGAAGACAATTAAAGACATAAAATAAGCATGGCAAAGAGGCTATTAAGCACATGGTAGTATACAAATATATGACAGAGCAATAACCAAGACCAGCCTAGCCAAATAACCAGAACAAAACAAAACAAAAACATTTATCATTATCTTCATACAATGATACACTATTAATTATCAAAAATAATTATTATCTATCTATCCAAATTGCATACGTATGATATGTTCCCATAATTAGCTATTTCATTTGATTACACATTTAACATAAACATACACGAAACTTTCAATGTGTTTGTAGATTAACACTTGCTTTTCATCACCATTTCGGCCTTTGTTAACATTTTAGCGGAGTGATGCTATCGGCGTAAATGGGCATGAAAATTGTTCTCATACCGGTAATTGTAATTAAATATCTCAATAAATTAACAATATATGCATTTTTTAAAGGTAATTACTTAAAATATTATGCTTGGTGTCCTAGATATTTCCATGAGAGAGCGTAAAATTACTGGGAGGCGGAAAACTACAACGGGCGAGGCATGGTCAGGGGTGATAACCCCAAAAAAGGGTAAGGGTTAGGATTAGGGGTCGGGTTAGGGTTAGGGTTGGGTTTAGGCTAACCCAAACCCTAACCCGACCCCTAACACTAACCCAAACCCTAACCCTCTAACCCCCCCTTGCGCAATACCATACCATGCCTCGCCCGTTGTAGTTTTCCGCCTCCCAAAATTACTTTGATGTGTTTCGCCAAGATTTCTGGAATTGAGCCCGCTGCAGAGATGTTGTATGTTGAGGCACGAACGACAACTCTGCTAGGAGAATGTCTTTCTAGATCAAATGTTTTGTGCCTCCCAAAAATAGTTAATTTATTAAGTAAGTGCCTTTAATTATTCTGCTTGCTTTAAGATTCTGATTTCATTTCCAGTCGGTTAATATTAACCCTTTGCAGCTGGGAAATTTGTTGTCTGCTAAAATGTCGTCTGCAGAATTTCTAAAATTAGCATTTTCTTTGATTTTTTTCCAAAGAATACTATCAGAACAGCAAACAGTTTGGATCCTGATGAGACGCCACGTTCTGTGGCGTCTCATCTGGATCCAAACTGTTTGCAAAGGCCTTTAAAATTCGGTTCCCGCACTGAAAGGGTAATGCTTTTTACTGATAATGATTGAATCACGTGAAATTAAATTGCTTGGATTATTTTTTATGAATATTTTCGATGAGTGTCTCCTTAATTTTTTTTCTTCATATATATATAGTAAAACCATCAATAGAGATACAATTATAAATAGGAATAATTGTGGTAAAAGTGGAAAATTCTAAAAATGAGCAATATCTCTGTATCCCATAATTTTTAAAAATGTCTGCAAACTTATGTAATTAGATATACACTGTAACTCCAATATAAAGCGCTCCGTTATAACGCTGAATCCAATATAACGCGGAGGGTGCTTGGATCCCATTTTTTCTCCAACCTTCCATTTGTTTTCTGATTCAAATCCGTATTATGCAACTTCATGTATTTTCAGTTAATTTAAAGATGGCGGCAATCACAGTCATGTTGATTGCTTTATTCAACCGTCCGTTGAACCGATTATAATCGCCTCGAGGTTAAACAACACCGACAGCTAATTGGTGTTAATCTGTTGTGTAATGTAATTAAAGGTGTGAAAAACTCGCGTGTCAGTGTTTATTACATGTATTCCTCATCAGAGCGATTCAGTGCGATAATTTCCATTAGTTAAGTGCAAGCGGGATAGTTATACAATTCAAGTAATTCAAAACGATTGAAACATTCTTACTTTGATATGGTTGCAGTTTGACTATATTAAATGAGCGGCTGTGATATATACTTCCTACTGTATAAAACAACTTTTTCTGTCATTTCATTATCATTCTAGTATTATGTCATTTAATCTTTCAGTTCGTGTATAAGAAATTAAATAATGCAGACGATTTATTTACATGCGAACGCAGTGTACCGGCAATTGTTAACAGAGTTTCACTTTCATTTTCGCGCGGTATCAGAAAGTCCCCGGGAAACACGTTTTTTGCATGCGTATGACGCAATAAAAAAAAATTTGTACATGAGTCGTATTGCATTCAATCTAAATTTAAAGACGCTCGTCGAATGAAAGCTCTGCCCCATAATGCACTGTACTCTTAACACTTCTGAAAATGGCATATATGCGAACGGTTGTGTTTACGAAATTTCTTAAACATTAGTCCAAATAATTAGACGTAATTTACCGATTACGATGTAAATCGACCTCATATTTATAGGAGTACTTAAACATATATCGTCATTAATGTTCAAGATTATTATTTTTTAAGTGATGTTGTAATTTCATTGGATTATCGGATAAATGTGCACATAAGAAAAGCGGTATGTATACTGTTATCGATACGATTCGGTTTATATGCATGTATTTGCGTCAACACAGCATGGCAATATACATGACCTATATTATAGGCTATTCTATACCTGTTTTTTTTTATAGCGCCCTGCAGTAAATGAGCTTAAAACCTATAACGCGGATCCGTTATAACGCTGTTTCGCGGCTTGGACCCCGTTGACCGCGCTATATTGGAGTTACAGTGTATGCTTATTTATAATGAACCAACAAAGTTTCCAACTGTTTTTTTACAGATACCTGAAGTGTTCCATTTTGACATCAAAGAAATACACTTATAAATTCATATTGGCACAGTAACAATAAAAACTATTTTCATATTATTCTTCAAGTCTTTGTTGGTTCATTATATAAACACATGACCAATTGTTTAGTTTTAATCAATTGGGAAATAAATATGGACTGTTGTGATAAATATATCAGACAGACAGACAGACAGACAGTTTATTCAGACTTATACATAAGTACATCGTCTTCATACACAAATATATACATTGATTTCTGTCACGTAAATAGGTTAACAATATTACATTACATAACATAACATAAATGGTCATTTAAGAATACAAATATAATTAAACACAATCAATTACAAGAATACGTAAATTCCATCAAAGCGGTAATGAAATTTATTTTTTAAACATAACATAACATAATAAGTCATTTACTTATACAAGTGTAAATAAACACTATCAATTGCAAAAATACGTACATTCGCATACGCAAGGATACGTATATTCCATCAAAGCGGTAATGGATTTTTTTAAACTTAACATAACATAAATGGTCATTTGCGAATACAAAAATAAAGAAACACAATCAATTGCAAGAATACGTAAATCCCATCAAAGCGGTAATGAATTTGTTTAAACAACATTATTTAGAATTGTATTTCTTAAAGCAAGAGCTTCCTTCAAATATATACATACATTTGATTGGTAAAGCCCTTAAGGCCATGAATACATTATTGTCTAAATGCAACGAATTTGACATAAAACCGTAAATATTTTGCCAGTTGTTTGACTCTTTTGTGGGTTCGATATTAAATTATGCTTCAGAAGTATGGGGTTTCACGAAGTCCGATGATTTAGAACGTATACATTTAAAATTTTGCAAACGCTTACTTCAGGTAAAAATAAATACATGTAATGTTGCTGTTTATGGAGAATTGGGTAGATATCCATTGTATGTAAACAGGTTTGTTAAAATTATTAAATATTGGTTTAAAGTTCTGAACAAACTGGGTCTCAAATATCAAGAACATGTTAAATAATTTTGGATTTGGTTATGTTTTTGAAAATCCAAACGTTGTACATGTCAATAGTTTTATTAGCGAGTTCAAATGTAGACTTGTTGACAATTTTAAACAAGAATGGTACGGTAAAATTAATAATAGTACAGGCAAAAGCCCGCGAAGCGGGCGTTGACCGTTCATACATATGGGAATTTAGACATAAAATTACATAAGAATACCACATATGGATACGTCTCAAAAAAATTTGCCACGCGACATATATTTTTGCGATGCTATTTATGAACTTGAACAAATCAAAAACACTTTGACATATGCTAAATCACATGTAAATACATACCTCAGAAAAAGTTATATCAATGACATCATAACTGTGTAGCGAATCGCACTAAATATTCTCGCATTATTTGTTTTTCTTCGCAATCGTTCCAGAATTAGGTCATTACTCAATTATCTCCCCTGAATGCTCTTCTTCAGTAGGTATAAGCCGAAGACTGGTTCACTACATATAGTAACAGTCTTCACCGAACACAATTTAGGGGAACATAACCCGTCTTTAATATATTGCCGAATCTCCGATTTCTGTCGAATTTATTTGCTTTGATCTTTTCGATATCTTATTGTTATTATTATCCTGACAAATCACAAACGCTTGTTAAAAAATTATTTGTTTTAAACACTATTGTTGGCATCTCTATTCTTCAAGTATTCTCGCGGTATTTCAATAACGACACCCTACTGTTTATGTATCAGAATTTGTGACGCATTTTCCATTCGCTCTCAGAAAGAAGTTTTACGTTTGATCATGAGCAATATTCAGGTAAGTTGTCGTTGTTACCCACCAGAAACACATTTATTCACAAATTTTTAAGATATTCAGATCTAACTTTTTAGTCTTTTAGCTTTAATTTTTAAAGTATTTTCACCTCGTCTGCTCGCACTTTACCGATATCCCAAAAGGTTACATATCACTATAAATAGTTTAGGCCTAAAACCACAAAATCCGATACCGTTGGAATTTTCGTACCACAATCTTACGTAAAAAATCTTCCAGATTCGAAATCAACAAAAAACAAGACATTTATAAATTGTCTGCATTATTGATCAAATTTTAAGATATTTGTTGGTTTTACGTTTTTAGAAGCTGTTCTGCCAAGGCAAGAGCTGGGCATTATACAAGCCATTATATCCAGCAAAACTGACAGTTTTGGTTTACAGAAATCAACAAAGGAGGGATTCCCTAACTATCAAAATTTCCAAGCTATACACACAGTTATTATCTGTGGTGATCTTTATTGGTTCTGTTTGTTTACTTGGATGGAACATGTGTGAACTTTTATAGAACTTTGAAAAGTCTATATATGTCTATCTATAAACAAAAATCAGCTATGGTATAATAAGATCAGATGTGCAAACAATGTCAAAGGGTTGTTAAATTAACAATTTGAAGGCAATTATGCTGAAAAAATATTAAAAGTTTCCATGCAAATTTTGTCTGTATATCAACAAGTGTCTGCCGATTATTGTCAAACTAGTAATACAAAACTTACCACAATTATGTAAAAGCACTAAGTACCAGTGATCATTTTTAGTAAGATAGTGTAATTCTAAACAGTAGCAAATAGCTTGTTTAGTAAATGCATAATGCAATTAATATGATTTCCGTTCTATTGTAATTAATAAATTGGTTGTTACTTGTTAATCCATGATAAATGTTTTATGGCTAGTGCAAAACCAGCAATGTTAATTTTGTAAAAGGTAATACAATAACACCACTTTGTAATTTCATATAAGTAAATATTCTTGAAATGTAGGTTGATGAGTTTTACTTATTTTGTAACTTTTATTTTATGTGCAAATAAATGATGTGAAGTGTTTTGTATATCCACACAATACCACATATCTTTTTATATATGTACTGTATTATGTGTTATTTGAATGTTTAAATAAAACAATATGGATGATATAACATGATGCATTCTAATATTTGCATTCAAATTGTAACTGTAGAGCTAAGTGTATGCAGTTTAGACTGTGATTTTAGAATTGCTACAAAATGGCTAGTTTTTTAGTGGCGACACAATTTAAACTATTCAACAATAGTTTGCGAAAGAAAATTAGAAACCTGCAAGATACCTGTATTTATTAAATATTTTAATTGCGAAACAAGTATGTTGTTATGCTGTTACACATAATTATACATTGATAATAAATAAGAAGACAATTAGTGGTGTTAACGTTTCCCAACAGTAGAAATCATTCATCTGATGAAGTCAGTGGTATACAGACGAAAGCTTCAGGTATGGCTTTCAATACGTAGTGTGTGTTATTTGGCAGTCTAAAACTTATTGGATTAAAAAAAATCCTGTCAAATTTGTCAATCAAAATTGATTTGACACATCACATGTACTGTATGCTAAATGCAACTGCTTTAGCAAGCTGTCAAGTTGAATTGAGACATTTGATGAAACAAACTGGTTCCTGGGTAGGACCAGTACTTAGTGTCTATATGACGTACCATAACGTCGAAAGTCTACAAGACCTACTAGGTAGAACGAGAAATGTACTTCGACGTACAGTTTTCACCAACCCTTGAGTGTTAGCCAATCAGAAGACACTTTACATCTGTTGCTTTTAGAGATATTTGAAATTGAACATAAGTATTATTATTATTTATACCAAATTATGCGACTATCGACCGCTTACTCATAGATATTGTGCGTATTTATTGACCTGGCGTGGTGGAATTAACCTCTGACTTATGCAAGTAATGGTTATCACAAAATACGACCAACGGAGAGGTTATAATACATTATTTATCCTGTTAATGCTTGGTAACTGTTTGGTTACCGTTGGGAATTTCCTACACAGTAATGCACTGGACGGTCGTGATACTCCGCCCCGCATGATCAATAAATACTCACAATATGCTGAATAATTTTAATTTTAAAAAGGTAACAATTGAATCTTCTTCAAATTTGTATATAATCTATTTCAATGCATTAAATACTTGAAACTTCTATGTGTTGTTTTTTTGCCATTCTGATATTTTTATTCATTTTGTCCTCAATTAAAAAAGAGATTTTAAACATTTATTATGAATAAATCTGAAGGAAAAGCGGCTCAAGAGACTAGTGTTTTGATTGGCTGTTCAAAAAATGTGTACGTCGAAGTACAAACATGTATGTCGAAGTACAAATTGTACTTTGACGTACAAATATATACTTCGAAGTGTATTTTATATTTATGTCGAAGTACAATTATTGTACTTCGACGTACATTTCTCTTTTTAACTTGTAGGTCTTCTTGACTTTCAACCCAAATGGTACGCCATAGTATGTCTTTAGGGTTATCTAAAGAATGCTCCCACTTAAGAGATCAATACAGAGACCTCCCAGTTACTAAGCCAGTTAGCAGACACCCCATCCACTATACCACAGACACCGAACCAGCTATAAATTCCTGTGGCTAGAAAACAAAAAAATATAAGATGCTAGATCTTTAAGCTTGGAACATGTAACTTGTTTTAAGATTGATTTTTTTTGGATGCATTACTTAATTATTGCAACAATTATAATATTTTGAACACAATCATGTCAATATATTTATTAAAAATACATAGTTATCAAAAAAACTTAAAAAGCTTTTGCCCGTAAATTAGGTAGCACCTATAATCATATTACTGTATTAGATAATTATAAAGTTTTTAAAAACTGTCTGGAATATGAAACATATTTAGATTTACTACCTAGACGACTGCGACTATTTTTTGTAAGATTAAGAGTCTCTGCACATTCTTTTAGAATCCAAACTGGGAGATACGCCCAAAATAACATACCACGAAATGAACGTTATTGTTTATGTTGTAATGACTTGGATTTAGAAGATGAATACCATTTTATATGTATATGCCGATATTACACTGATCTTAGGAAAAAACATATAAGCCGCAAATTTTATATAAATCCATCCGTATATAAATTCCACAAGATATTAGTTTCATGTGATAAATATATCAATCTATACTTATATGGCCTGTGATATATGTGATTTGAAAGTTTATGTTACTGTCACGTGTAACTGTACATAGCACTCAAAGAACAACAATACAATGAAAAGATACAACTCATTCAAAATTAACAAATGTTTTATTTATCAATACAGTACTTGCAATGAAGAGGGTTTTTTCTCATTGTGTTGCATCACAATTCAAATAAGTTGTTTATTATGTCATTGAAACTCATCAACAGGTCAACTTTTTTTACGCCCTTCTCAATCTTAACAGTTTTCAGTTTTTCAGAACATAACTCGTAGGCACCAAAAACAATCGATGTCAAAAACAAAGAATTAACAATAACGAAAGTTGGCAAATAAGTATATTCATGATTTGATCGTCTGAGGCATTAACATATTTGATGGCTATTTCTGATTTTTAGCTCCATTGGCCAAAGGCCAGCGGGGCTTATATCATGGTCCTGTGTCCGTCGTGCGTCCATCCGTGCGCTAACTTTTCCTTTAAACATCTTATTCTCCTAAACTACTGGTCCAATTCTGATGAAATTTCCCAGGAATGTTCCTGGGGTAAACCTCTTTCAAATTTGTTCAAATTATGCCCCTGGGGTAAAATTGACCCTGCCCGGGGGTCACTAAATAAAATAAAATCTTTTATCAGGCCTATTTTGTAAAAACTTTCAAAATTTTCTCGTCCATAACTATTGGGCAAAGGGATATCAAATTCAGTATGTAGAGACATCTAAAAAATAGTCCTCTACCAAATTTGTTCAAATTATTACCCTGTGGACAAATTTGACCCTTTCCCAGGGGTCACAACATTGAACATACGCTTATATAGGGTCTATTTTGTGGAAACTTTACAAATCTTCTCGTCCATAACCATTGGGCCCATTGGGCCTATAGGGCTACCAAATTCGGTATGTAGTGGCATCTTATAGTACTCTACCAAGTTTGTTCAAATTATGCCCCTGGGGTCAAGTTTGACCCTGCTCCGAGGGTCACAAAATTGAACATATGCTGATATAAGGGTATTGTGGGATTATTTTTTTAATCTTCTTGTCCATAACCGTATGGCATAGGGCTACCAAAGTTGGTATGTAGTGACATATAATAGTTCTCTTCTTAGTTTGTTCAATATGCCCCTGGGGTCAAATTTAAAACTGCCCCGGGGGTCACAAAATTGAATATATGCTTATAAAGGGCTTGTCCATAACCATTGGGCCTAATGCTACCAAATTTGGTATGTAGTGACATCTTATAGTCCTCTACCATGTTTGTTTATATTATGTTGTTTTAAATCCATACAATCACAAATTGGAAAAATTTTATCGACTTAATGAACCGAATTGGGATTTATTTTTTTAATCAACAAATATTGACTCATATGGCTTTTATCTTGTTTTTTTTTAATCATATAAATTATAGTTATATACTTTGTGAGATGAAAATAAAATAACAGTCGGATGTCATAGCAGAAAACCTGCTGATGTATTATAAAATATTTGTTCTATAATTCATATGTGCCCTTGAATACTACAGTGCATTGTAGCCAAAACAAGATTCAGAAATATTGATTTATAAACATGAGTAATGAAGTATTTTGACTGTCACTACATGGCATGTCTATAAATAGAAACTGAGTTCCTGGAAGTGAGACACTTTCTGACCTAGTCCTAATTTTGTGGTTTTTAAATGATTGTACATGTACAATATCTTTGATAAATTGAATAATTTCATAACACCATATAACAAAGGTACTCTTGTGGTTGTATTCTTTTATGAAGTGTTCAAATGTATGTATTAATTTCATTGCAATTATAGTAGTAGATCTATGTTCATTTAAACATTTTGCTGTTGGTTTGGTAACTAACTAGCTAGAAAAGTGTCAATAACTGCTGTTCTGAATATTTTTTTTTTGTTATAAACACTTGAAAAACACAAATAATGTTGTAACACGGCACATAAATTATAACTGCTTTGGTCAATTTCACTTATTTCAGTACATAGTTATCACATGTATACATGTGTGGGAAATCTATTCATGCTGCACATAGTAACATGGTATAAACTGTTGATTGAACTGTGCAATTGTTTCTGTATGTGTAATTGTTTCCATCTGTGTAATTGTTTTGCTTCAATTCTTATCTAACTCACCAGTCGCATTTCAACATGTCAAACTTTAACACAATAGTGTAGCTCTGCTACTGAAGTTTATTGTCACGCTTAACTATTGAATCATTGAAATGTATGCATATATTTTAGATGTGTAAAGGCCTCTTTATAGCAACATATGCGTAATACAATATCACTGCAGTACGTTTAATAAGATTATTTAACATTGACAGTAATTCAATATCTTGATGTTACTCTGTTTTGCAGTAAGGAAGTGTGCTGTGAGTCCCACAGGAGACAGGCTGTACATCATCACCAGCTACCAGAGCAAGCTTCGCACCCTGGCCAGGGATGGCACACTCCTGGCTACTTACACAGACCCAGCACTAGGTCACCCACGTGGTCTACATGTGACCCCTGCAGGCCAGGTGCTGGTCTGTGGATTCCGGTCCGACACTGTACAACAGGTGGGCTGGGAGGGAAAGAGTAAGCTGGCTACGCTGGCTACTAAGGAGGATGGAGTGTGGTTACCAGTGTCAGTCTGCTACAGCAGCACAACATCCTCCATCATTGTGGGACAGTCTTTGGACAACATCCTGGTGTTCAGAGTGGAATAGTGTGTACATGTATGTATGAGTTGTTGTAATTAGTATTTCAATTACCATGTGTTGTTTAGCATACAAACATAGTAGTGTGTGATGTTACAATACAACATTAAATGTGTAGTTAAAGATACAAATGATTTATGTGAACATATTGTTATCTAATTACACACTGTGAGGGTTTTTGTTAGAACATTAGATCTAATGCATATTATGTTATGTTGTCATAACATTTGTGTCATTATGGTCCTAACATTTAGTTCTTGTAAACTGTGCATGAAAAAACAAAGCATTTCAACTGAAAATTTCATATTTGTACATAAATGCACATGTACATAGCAACTAAGGCTATTTTTAGACTTTCATTTCTATAAACACCATGCCATGTAAGAAATGTATATGGATGAATATTTTTTATATAAAATATTGTTTAAGTAATCTTTGGAGGCGCATATATTGGAATTTTACGCAATGTTTACAGAAAGGTAACACTTGATGTGAGATTCATAAATTTGCCACATTTTATGCTGTTGAGCATTTGTTATTGATTTTCATTACATTTATATAAATTTGTGTGAGTCCTAAATATACATACAAGAAAAACATCAAGCTATTTTGCTGCTCCAGTCGCTGCTGAGTCAGGACAAGGATGCTGAGGATGTGGTGGACAAGGATGACCTGAATACACAGAAGGTAACAAAGACGTTTTTAATTATCAGGCCTTTTCATGGCCAATTTGGGAAAAAAAGCAATTTTGGGATTTTTATTTTTTGTGTGCGAAAAGTCCATTGATTTCAGAAAAACAAATTTAATATAACTATTTCTTAAACTTAAATTTAAAGAATAAAATCATATTACGCTAGTAATATACTTTTTTTTAGATCTTATTGAAATATAATTGAGACATATTAATCATAAGGCACTTATTATGCCCCCCATTTAAAGAAGAGGGGGTATATTGTTTTGCACATGTCGGTCCTTCTGTCCGTCCACCAGATAGTGTCCTGATGATAACTAAAGAACGCTAAGGCCTAGGATCATGAAACTTCATAGGTACATTGATCATGACTGGCAGATGACCCCTATTGATTTTCAGGTCACTAGGTCAAAGGTCAAGGCCACAGTGATTCGAAATAGTCAAATGGTTACCGGATGATAACTACAGAATGCTTAAGCCTAGGATCATCAAACTTCATAGATACATTGATCATGACTGGCAGATGACCCCTATTGATTTTCAGGTCACTAGGTCAAAGGTCAAGGCCACAGTGATTCGAAATAGTCAAATGGTTACCGGATGATAACTACAGAATGCTTAAGCCTAGGATCATCAAACTTCATAGATACATTGATCATGACTGGCAGATGACCCCTATTGATTTTCAGGTCACTAAGTCAAAGGTCAAGGTCACAGTGACAAAAAACATATAAACACCATGGCTGCCACTACAACTGACAGCCCATATTGGGGACATGCATGTTTTACAAAACAGCCCTTGTTAAAGAAAGAAAAACGCTTTGCGTATGGGTCCGTTTCACATACCCATAAAAGGAAAAGACCTGCTTATGTATTCCCTATGTATTAAGAATGCAAAAAAGATGAGGTGGAAAAGAAAAGTATGAATTTACTTAACATAAAATACCCTTTTTACTTGTTTGTATAGTGTAAACTCATATATATATATATATATATATATATATATATATATATATATATATATATATATATATATATTCATCCGAAATTTCGTGGTCAAAAAGACTTTTACGGACACATTAGTTTATTTTGTGGATTTCTCAGTTCAGAAAAATAAATGATGAATTTGTGTCAGTTACTTTTCTGTGTGTGATAAATTTGTGGATCAGTGAACCCTTAAAATCAACCAAAATAATGTCCCTGAAATAATAATGGTTTACAATGTAACCTGTGTATTAAGAATGTTATATCTCAAGGGACATAGAAGTTATGAGGTTTTTTTGAAACCTAAACGCAGATTTCGAAACCTAAACACGGACCCTAAGTTCAAGGTCAAGATCACAGGGGTAAAAATTTGTGTGCGTATGGAAAGGCCTTGTACATATACACATGCATACCAAATATGAAGGTTATATCTCAAGGGACATAGAAGTTATGAGCATTTTTCGAAACCTAAATGCAAAGTGTGACGGAAAGACGGACAGACAGACAGACGGACAGTCAGATCACTATATGCCCCCTTTTATGCCCCCTTTTCTTTGAAAGGGGGCATACTTAAACCATTTTGTATTAAAACATTGTTGGCTAATGTTATACTAATCTGTGAATTCAAAATGATAATTTTCACTAAACTTTCAGAGCTGTTATTTGATAAGCCAATATGCGGCTCATCAATAATATTAATTGTTGTCGTCTCAGATAAGCATGTCAAGTCCACATAAGCTTATCAGGTAGGACACTTTACGACTAGACTGGATTTTTGTAAAAAGGACACTTCCTTTCAACGAAAAAAACCTTTGAAGAGGAAAGTGTTGTCCCTATTAGTGTGTGCAGACTGCGCAGACTTATAAGGGATAAGAATTTGAGCACATGCATTAATAGGGGGAATTTTGACAAGATGAAATTGACAAGAATGATATGATTTAACAAAACATAAAATGGCGTCTTTTATTGTGTATATCGTGTTTACAGCAGGACTTGTTTTACTTGAGGATCAATAACTCAAACTCTTCTTCAGCTCGATGCTTTCCAACTTATCATACAGGAACCTCAGTTAGACAACACCCCGAGAATTTCTGTCATCCTCATAAGGCCTTGAGTTTTTATAAAGTTGTGAGATATTTAATAAAGCTTGTAAATATGATTCCATGGAATGCATTTGTTCTCAATAAGAAGGACCCCGGTCTCATTCCCAGAACAGTGTAATAAAAGTTTTAGAGTTAGTTTTCATGCATGCAATGGCAACAATGTAAGGTTGCATGGGAAAACAGGACTTAATGCATGTGTGTAAAGTGTCCCAGATTAGCCTGTGCAGTTTGCATATTCCATATTGGTTCGCTCAACGTTACAGCTACTGCTCAGCAAAGAAGACAACTGTCTGGTGAAAGGCTGGCTGTATAACAGTCCAGTGATGTCGGGGGACGCGGCCTTTCCATGGCTGGGGATTGCATTTTAATTTTAAAGCGGCGCAATAGGGGGCATTCTGTTTCTGACAAACACATCTCTTATTTAGATCTTATCGAAATATGATTGAGATATAATTATCCTGAGGATATTATTTTTTTTAAATAAACGCTTTGGGTGTGGGTCCGTTGAACAGACCCATAACTTGGCAAGGAAAATGTATGCATGTGTATTTCCTGTTTATTTAGAATGCAAAAAAAAGATGAGGTGGAAAAGAACAGTATGTAGTTTCATTAATGTCATCCATGCATTTAGGGAATTTTTTTAATATAGGAAGTCTCTTCTAAACGAAATTCCGTCTAGCGGAGTAGCCTGTGTGGCTGTATGGGCTCATCTGGGAAGACACTTTACGCAATATTAATAATAAATTACTGTTTTCTCAAAAGGAGGCTCAAAGCAATTCCACCTACAGTCTGTCACAGAGTTTAACAAGATGAGCCTCATTCTGGGAAACGGGTTCTTAACGCATTCAAAGTGTCATCCACACATTAGTCTGTGTATTGCACACACAGACTAATCATAGAGGATACTTTCTAATTTTGTATCTTTACATCATGTCATTCTTAAAAAAAAAAAATGAATTAATACATATCGTGCTGTTTTATTTTTCGGTGATGTGTATAAAATGCTTATAATTGCTTTGATTCTTAGCGTTATTCCTTACATATGATAATTTTTTGATTGTATATTTAACTATTTTAAAATATTGATGACTTAAAAATATGACGTATATATTTTCTGTTCTTACTAATTCAACAAATTATTGCAAAGTTATGTTAGTAAACATACATCTATTTGAAATCAGTTCGATCAAATTCCAGATGGGTCTAACTTTTGTCGTCTGTCCCAGCGAGGTTTAGTTTTTGGTTTTCGCCTGTATTGAGCAAGGAATACACCTCTCTAAAAAAGATTTAAAATTATTGTTCTAAATGAACAATTGTGTATCAAAATTAAAAAATAAATACAATAAAGCTTTTCAAACACTTTACTATAAAAATGTTGAAAAAAAGCTCTAAATTCATTATTATTTGTTGGAAATTAATTAATGTTCATTTGGTGGGTTTACTAATCCACTAAATAAACTCAAACACATAACAAAATGACCCGGGGCTAATTCGTGTTATTACAAAATCAGGAATCCACAAATTTACGTGTCCATGAACAAGTATTTTTTTATAACCTGGAGGTGCCAACAAATATAAATCATTATCCAGTATCAGGGGGTAAACATTCCAGTCTCCATCTTGAATTGGTGACTAATATTTTGCTTTGTTTTATCTGTCAGGGCCTTTTTTGAAATAATAGTCTGTCAGAAAGGAGCCATGACTCAGGGCTATTTTTCCTTCTTAGGGAATGGCATTTTTCATGAATTTCTGAATTTCGTGACTCAAATTTTCACAATTTAAAGAAAATTGCAACTGAAATTTTCACAATGTACTCTTTTTCGCAATTTAAAAAAAAATTCAAGACCGAAGGATGACACAAAAATGACTCAAAACAAGCCCTGTGATTTGATTTGTGTTTGTGGATGTTTTGGGTATATTTTTTCTGAAACTTTAATTTCCCCTAAACATATCAAACAAAGTTAATGTTGCAATTTACTTTCAAAAAAAGATCGTGTCTTGGTATTGGTAAATGTGAAATTTTCTATGTTTGGGCGTCATCAAAGTACGAACGAACTAGTTTTGTCAGGAGGTAGTCATTAAGGGCAAGTAGTCTGTAACATAATTTTACTCCCAGGTGTATATGAACAGCCATTTATTTCCCTTTTTTATGTCCCCCACTACTATATTGTTTTTGCCCTGTCTGTTGGTTGGTCTGTTGGTCTGTTGGTTTGCGCCAACTTTAACATTTGCAATAACTTTTAGAATATTGAAGATAGCAACTTGATATTTGGCATGCATATGTATCTCATGGAGCTGCAAATTTTGAGTTGTGAAAGGTCAAGGTCATCCTTCAAGGTCAAAGGTCAAATATATGGGTCAAAATCGCTCATTTAATGTACACTTTTGCAGTATTTCAATATTGAAGATAGCAACTTGATATTTGGCATGCATGTGTATCTCATGGAGCTGCACATTTTTAGTGGTGAAAGGTCAAGGTCATTCTTCAAGGTCAGATGTCAAATATATGTGACCAAAATCGCTCATTTTATGATTACTTTTGCAATATTGAAGATAGCAACTTGATATTTGGCATGCATGTGTATCTCATGGAGCTGCACATTTTGAGTGGTGAAAGGTCAAGGTTATCCTTTAAGGTCAGAGGTCAAATATATGTGGCCGAAATCACTGATTTTATGAATACTTATGCAAAATTGAAGATAGCAATTTGATATTTGGCATGCATGTGTATCTCATGGAGCTGCACATTTTGAATGGTGAAAGGTCAAGGTCATCCTTCAAGCTCAAATATATGGGTCAAAATCGCTCATGTAATGTCACTTCTGCACTATTGATGCTAGCAATTTTATATTTAAAATGCATGTGCATCTCATGGAGCTGCACATTTTGAGTGGTGAACGGTCAAGGTCAAGGTCATCCTTCAAGTTCAAACGTCATATAGGGGGACATTGTGTTTCACAAACACATCTTGTTTAAAGCACTCATAATAGACACTTCTGTATTTGCAAGTGGAATAATAAAATGAGCATTGACACTTAACATTGCCACAAAAACGCATGTAAAATAATATTTTGATGGGTTTTTACAATTAAGTTCCGTGCAATTAAAAAGACCCATCATTCTCAATTTGAAGATTTTATGCTAGGAATTTGCAAAAAATGCTGGTGTATTACTAACTTACATGTACAAGTTCAAAATACTGACATAGCCAAAATATATCATATTGGTCCCCTTAATGTTACAGCAATTGCTGAGCACAGCGGAAGACTGTTTAATGAAAGGCTCAGCCGTATCAAAGTCCAGCAATGTGCGGGGACGCGGCCTATCCATATCCATATATTACATCATTTTAGCTGTCACTAACAAGGGAGATAACTGTAGATCTGCACCAGCAGTGAGTTCTTCCTCTTAAGTTGCTTTTTAATTATTTTAGCTAACACTAACAAGGAAGATAATAAAAAATCTGCACCAGTAGTGAGATTTTGCCTTTAAGTTGCTGTTTAATCAATGACACTAAGAAGGGAGAGAATTGAAGATCTGTATCAGCAGTGAGTTGTAGCCCTTTAAGTTGTTTGTTTAAATATGTCTAACAACTTTATTACATGTTGATTTACTTTGGAACTGTTTTCTAGTGTGAATTTTAACAGATTTTAACAATCAAATATCTGTAAAGGCATGGTAAAATATTAGGTGTGTGTTTTTTGCAACTTTGCAAAGACATTAATATTTAATTGTTTCCTCCCATTTATTGAAAAATATATTAACAGTAAAACATCTGTAAAGGCATTATAAAAGTAAAGAGATTAATATTATAATGAGTACAATTAGAAAAAAATCATGCTATAAAGATAAATAAACTATGCTGTGGGGAAATGGGGCTTAATGCATGTGCTTAACTTGTTGTCACATATTAGCCTGTGCAGTCAGTACAGGCTAATGAGGGACATCAATTTGCTCTTTAATGTGGTTTTGCTGGAAAGAAGTATCTTCTTTATAATAATCCAAAGTGTCCTTCCTGATTTGCTTACTGTGAAACCATTTATTTTCGTCAGCACGAAATTTCATCCTTTTTAAAAAAATGACTATTTCGTCAGCACTTAAATTCGTCCATTACTGGTTTTGAAAAAAAAGCGTCTGATTTGTTTGTAATGTTTGTAATACATGTAATACGCGGTTTCGAAAAATTCGTGCTGGGGAAAGAGGGGTGACACTTGGTAGTCACTTGCAGGAGGTGGGCCTTGTTTGACATATGCCAATTAACAAGTCTGTTATTTCAGGTGATAGTAACTGTCCCTTATTATTTTATGTCATTGACACGTTCTTTGTTATGATTAGCGGATAAGTGGGACTGAATAACCGTTAACGAGTGTTTTAAACAACGAAGGTACGGGTTTTTATGTTAATGTACAAAAATAGTAGATGCAGTTAAAACCAAACAACCAAACACAAATCAATATGTTCTTTATTAATTTGTAATAAAAGCGCAGAATATATTTCAGTCTGGTGTTGATCACACATAGTCATATTTTAATTGCATTTAATAGTATTGTCTTTAATCCGGATTCACCGCGTGTTGTTGGTATAATCTGCAACACCCCTGAAAAACACAATACACACAATGGGTAATAAAGTTGTTAACAATAAGCGCTAATGAACACTATTATACCTAAACGAAGTCGACGCATTCGATACAGCCTTTTTGCATTCGCGTCTTACAGGAAATGTCAGTTGTCAGTACACTGGGTGATGTACACCCCTTTGTGTCAAAACCGGATTTAAATTTAGTGTGAATGGTCGACTGTTTCATGTTCTTTTTATCAATACCATCTGGCCATCTGTACTATAAGTATACCAGTCTACAAACAAGGTGCGCGCTTCCGCATATGGGTATTCGGACGTTCAAAAAATTGACGTACAGTGTAGCGTTCACGCCGTCGAACGCATTTAGCAATATAACTCGTTTTTTCACTATTTCTTTACTTGCAAAAAATACTAGTGGCTTATAACTTACCTTGCAATCTTTTTTTCTCGCATTTTGCGAGTGTGCGAGTGTTAATTTCGAGCCCTGTGTATATGCGTGGATAACGCTGGATTTAAATGCCTCATGCCTACGGTAATTCAGTCTTATTTGTTTCAAATATGGAAAATGATTGTTCGTTAGGATCTTGAATTCGTCCATCAGTCAAAGGACGAAAAAGACAAAAATTAATATCTGACGAATAATAATGGTTTCACAGTAATTTTTACTCCAAGGGGTATGTGAAAAAAAGCCTTTTCTTTCCATCTTTATAAAGAACACATAATAGGCACTTCCTTACCGGTATATGCAAGTGGACTAATAAAATGAGCACTGAAACTGAATATTTCAACAAAAACGCATGTCAACGAATATATTTTGATTGGATTTGTGCAATTAAGTTCCATGCAATTAAAAAGACCTATAATTCCCATATTAAAAGATAGAATTTTCCCGATGTTTGATATTATTACGCCAATTTTCCTCATTGGTGTGGTACAAATACTTTTTTCAATTTGGCAAAAAAATTGCTGGTGTATTACTAATTTACTAGTTCAAAAGACTTCATATTGGTTTTCTCAATGTTACAGCAACTGCTAAGCACAGAAGACAAAGGAGTAGTGAAAGGCTCAGCCAAATCAAAGTCCAGTGATGTGAGGGTGACACAGCCTTTCAAGTCCTCGTATTGCAACATGAAGGACATTTTAGCTGAAACTAACTAGGGAGAGAACTGTAGATCTGCACCAGCAGTGAGTTGTTGCCCTTAAGTTGTTTAATGTTTTATTTATTTTTATAATGTCTTACAACTTACATGTAAATTGACTTTAAAACTGTTTTCTAGTGTGAATTTAAACAGATTTTAACCATCAAAGATCAGTAAAGGCAAGGTAAAATAATATGTGTGTGTGCTTTTTTGCAACGTTGGTGAGACATTAATATTATTATTAAATATTAATATTGTTGCCTCCCATTTATTGAAACATATAATAACAATAAAACATATCTAATGGCATTTTAAAAGTAATGTGATTCATAGAATAAGTACAATAAAAAAATATTAAATTTTTAACCAGATGGTTTTCCTTTTTTGTGTTATGCAGCAAAAAATTGGCTAATAGATAAATAAGCTGTGATGTGGAAAAATGGGGCCTAATGCATGTGCTTAAATTGTTGTCACAGATTAGCCTGTGCAGTTCGCACAGGCTATTCACGGACAATACTTTCCTCTTAAAGGTATTTTTCATTGAACAAATTATCCTCTTTATGAAAATCCAGTCTAGTCAGAAAGTACCCTCCCTTATTAGCTTATGTGAATTTCACCTGCTAATCTGGGAGGACACTTTCTAACATTAGTGATCCGCATATTGGCTTATGAAAATACATTTCTGGAAATGGAGTAAAGATTATAGATATAAATTTACAGATAAGTATAGCATTAGCCAACACTTTGCTTGTTTTAATACAAAATGACTTAATTGTATTTATGTTTATGCTATTAAGGACAAGGAACCAACAAAATGCCAGATTAGAAATTCATGTTTTCGAAAACCTTCACAGCCAGTCAAGAGGCATAGTTTGTTATAGATTGTAATATACTTTGTTACAAGTTCCTATCACCCACTCTGTTGTTGTTGTTTTCAGCAGAGCACCAGCATTAATATCGAGTTGGCCCAGCAACCACACCAGTCCTGCCTGCAGAAGCCCCAGTCCAGATTGACCCTCCCCCTCCATTGACTTCTAACTCCTCCCCCTTGACCTCCTGCCTCAAAAAGTCAGCATCGTTGAACAACTCTGTTCTGCAGGAAATTCTTAGGGTGATTCTGTTCTGACAAACGCAATGCCCACGTCACGTTTTCCAAACATAAGCCTGGGTAGTTTTGTTAAGCTAGAGTACCGCGTGGGCCTGAAAGGGACGAGTGTTACAGACACGAAAAGTTATAGCAGTAGTTATGGTAACGCTAACAGTCAGTTGTTGCTGTTGGACATCACAACAAATATCATGAAGAATAAAAAGTTCAATCACTTGTTCCAATCTTTATGGGACAAACAGAAATTGAACAGGAGAGAATCAAGGAACAATAAAAGCGTGAGCTTTCCTAGTGGCATACGTCTGCTGTTGATAGTTTGGACAACAGTAGGGTTACGGACTGCCCCAGATTGTCCTCTCAGCGGCCAAAATATTATAATAGAACAGACTTTTGGCAATGTTACTGACAAAAAAAGGCAAAAATGACTTGGTTGTGAACACCAAGAGCGCGATACATCCATGCTGACACAGAAAGGCGGTAATAACTTGGTTTTGAAAACCCAGAGCACAATACATCCATGCTGACACAGAAAGGAAGTAATGACTTGGTTGTGAACACCCAGAGCACGATACATCCATGCTGACACAGAAAATAAGTAATGACTTGGTTGTGAACACCCAGAGCAAGATATATCCATGCTGTTACAGAAAGGCAGTAATGACTATGCTGTGAACACCCAGAGCACAATACATCCATGCTGACACAGAAAGGCATTAATGACTTGGTTGGGAACACCCAGAGCACAATACATCCATGCTGACACAGAAAGGCAGTAATGACTTGGCTGTGAACACAGAACACGATACACCCATGCTGACACAGAAAGGCAGTAATGACTTGGCTGTGAACACAGAGCACAATACATCCATGCTGAAACAGAAAGGCAGTCATGACTATGCTGTGAACACCCAGAGCACGATATATCCATGCTGACACAGAAAGACAGTAATGACTATGCTGTGAACACCCAGAGCAAGATATATCCATGCTGACACAGAAAGGCAGTAATGACTATGCAGTGAACACCCAGATAAAGAATTATCCATGCTGACACAGAAAGGCAGTAATGACTATGCAGTGAACACCCAGAGCAAGATATATCCATGCTGACTCAGAAAGGCAGTAATGACTATGCTGTGAACACCCACAGAGAGATATATCCATGCTGACACAGAATGGCAGTCATGACTATGCTGTGAACACCAAGAGCACGATATGTCCATGCTGACTCAGAAAGGCAGTAATGACTATGCTGTGAACACCCACAGAGAGATATATCCATGCTGACACAGAAAGGCAGTAATGACTATGCTGTGAACACCCAAAACACAATACATCCATGCTGACACAGAAAGGCAGTAATGACTTGGTTGTGAACACCAGGAGCAAGATATATCACATGCTGACACAGGAAGGCAGTAATGACTTGGCTGTAAACACAGAACACAATACACCCATGCTGACACAGAAAGGCAGTAATGACTTGGCTGTAAACACAGAACACATTACACCCATGCTGACACAGAAAGGCAGTAATGACTTGGCTGTGAACACAGAGCTTAATACATCCATGCTGACACAGAAAGGCAGTAATGACTTGGCTGTAAACACAGAGCACAATACATCCATGCTGACACAGAAAGGTAGTTATGACTTGGCTGTAAACACAGAGCATAATACATTCATGCTGACACAGAAAGGCAGTAATGACTTGGCTGTAAACACAGAGCACAATACATCCATGCTGACACAGAAAGGCAGTTATGACTTGGTTGTGAACACAGAGCACAATACATCCTTGTTGACACAGAAAGGCAGTAGTGACTTTGCTGTGAACTCAGAGCACGATACATCCATGCTGACACAGAAAGGCAGTAAAGACTTGGTTGTAAACACCCAGAGCACAATACATCCATGCTGACACAGACAGGCAGTAAAGACTTTGTTGTAAACACTAAGAGATCCATACATCCATGGGGTGTGCCACAGCCGCAAATTACGCCCACTATTATGAACAAGGTTCTTAAAGTGAACACGTCTGGTTTGGTTATGAGCACATAGCACTCCAAGCCCAAAAGGCCTCGCATTAAATTGATGCAAGAGAAGGCTTTGGAAAATAACAGCAGTTTTGTTGTGTGGTCCAGTACGCCCTTCGACTCGCAACCTAAAGAAAGCAGAACTCAAACTCGTCTCTTAGCAATATCAGCAAGGCTAGCATGTCATCTCAGCTTCTTGAACTTCAGGTGAGACCTTACAGTGTTAATTATTTTGTTGAAATTTTGGGGCCGAAATTCAGCCCCATTCTTATCTCATAAAGTCTATATCCATGATTGCTGGCTAAAGTTCTCAATTCATGGTTTCCTGGAAGAAAAAGAATGTTTTGATAGGTTGCAACATTGAGTTAATCAGAACTCAAATTCAGCCTTTGGCAATATCAGCGAGGCCAGCATATCAGCTCAGCTTCTTGAGCTTCAGGTGAGATCATACAGTGTTATTCATTTGTCGAAATTGGGGCCAAAATTGAGTCCCATTCCTAATCTTAAACAGTTTATTTTTTCCATAATCACTGACTAAAGTTCTCAATTCAAGATTTGACCCCAAACAATGTTTTAATAGGTTACAAATTGAGTTTGTTTCCTTATGCAGCTTTATAAGTTGAACCTTAGCACAATTTATCTTGATAACACTTATTCTCAATTTTTAAATTATGTTTAGCAATAACTACAACCATTCTCCCAATTAAATTCAAAACACTATGATTTTTTACGAAGTGTCCCAATCCAAAAATGGTTAAAATAAACTCTGCACAGAGCTAGCCCCTAGTTATAGCACATTTTAAAGTTTTTTTTAACCAAAATAACTGGCTTAAATTTCTCCCCCACAAACGTAGTTTAGGGGGGTAAATAGGAGTGAACTTGTCGGTCAGGCGGTCTGTCGGTCAGGCGGTCTGTCGGTCTGTCTGTCGGTCTGTATTAAGTGTCCGCTCTCTAATTCAAGTAGTTTTCATCCAATCTTCACCAAACTTGGTTAGAAGTTGTATGTACATGATGTCTAGGCCAAGTTTGAACATGGGCCTTGCCGGGTCAAAAACTAGGTCACGGGGTCACTTAGTGCGTTTTAAACATTCAGCATGTTGTCCGCTCTCTAAGTAGTTTTCATCCGATCTTCACCAAACTTGGTCAGAAGATGTATCTAGATAATCTTAAGGCCAGGTTCGAACATGGGCCTTGCTGGGTCAAAAACTAGATCACCGGGTCACTTAGTGCGTTTTTTAACATTCAGCATGGTGTACTCTTTCTTATTCAAGTAGTTTTCATCAAACTTGGTCAGAAGTTTTATATAGATGATCTAAAGGCCATGTTCGAACATGGGCCATGCCAGATCAAAAACTAGGTCATGGGGTCACATTGTGCGTTTTTTAACATTCAGCATGGTGTCCTCTCTCTTATTCAAATAGTTTTCATCCGATCTTCACCAAACTTGGTCAGAAGTTTTATCTAGATGATCTGAATGCCAAGTTTGAACATGGGCCATGCCAGATCAAACAATAGGTCACAGGGTCACTTTGTACGTTTTACACATTGAGCATGGTGTCGGCTCTCTATTTCAAATAGTTTAAATCCGATCTTCACCACACTTGGTCAGAAGTTGTAACTAGATTATGTGTAGGTCAAGTTCGAACATGGGCTATGCTGGGTCAAAAACTAGGTCACGGGGTCACTTAGTGTGTTTTAAACCTCACCATGTTGTCGGCTGTCTAATTCAAGTAGTTTTTATCCAATCTTTACCAAAATTTGTCAGAAGTTGTATCTTGATAATGTCTAGGTCAAGGTTGAATATGGGTCATGCCGGGTCAAAAACAAGGTCATGGGGTCACTTAGTGCGTTTTAAAGATCACAATGTTGTCTGCTCTCTAATTCAAGTAGTTTTCATCACATCTTCACCAAAATTGGTCAGAAGTTGTATCTAGATGATGTCTAGGTCAAGTTGGAATATGGGTCATGCTGGGTCAAAAACTAGGTCATGGGGTATCATAGTGCGTTTTAAACCTCACCATGTTTTCCGCTCTCTAATTGAAGTAGTTTTCATCCAATCCTCACCAAACTTGGTCACAATTTTTATCTAAATGATCTCTTGGACAAGTTTGAACATGGGCCATTCCGGGCCTAAAACTAGGTCACCAGGTCACTTTGTGCATTTTTTAACATTCAGCATGGTGTCCGCTCTCTAATTCAATTAGTTTACATCCGATCTTCACCAAACTTGGTCAGAAGTTTTATGGAGATGATCTTAAGGCCAAGTTAGAACATGGGCTTTTCTGGGTCAAAAACTAGGTCAAGAGGTCACTTAGTGCGTTTTAAAAATTGAGCATGGTGTCCGCTGTTTTTTGTGAAGACGACATGCAAAATATTATGTTTCAATGCGTAATGTGGGGGTATTTGTCACGTCTGTGACACAGCTCCAGTTTGCTTATTTAACTAAGTTTAATTACTATTTTGAACTCACATCTATTGTTTCTTATTAAATGCCATGCAGTTGTATTGTCTCACATTTAAAGTTGTTATGTCTCAGGTATAAGTCATAAACTTTCACATTTAAAGGTGTGCAGACTCACACTTAAATATGTAGATTGTAACATTTATAGTTGTGTTGTCTCACATTTTAAGCTGCTGAGTATCACATTTAAAATTATGTAGCCTCACATTTAAAGTTCTATAGTCACACAATTAAAGGTGTGCAGTCTCACATTCTTAATTGCTCAAGTAATGCCTGTTTTTGATTTACAAAAAATAAATATAACACCTTGCTACAAACCCAAAAATTCCAATATCAAGTTGGTGCATGTAAAACATTGATACTACGTTATTCTGAGTTCTAATTGGTGAAAAATTAATTGCAATATTCTAAATATCAATTAAAGGCACGATGTTTGGCATTTAAAAAACAGGTCTGTAAAGTAAGGTGTTGCAAGGCTTATTCATGTGTCACTAAACAATCCGGTTTTAGTTTACTTTCCATTTCCTTTTCAGTGAACTTTACTAGCAAACATGACTAACGTCATTGAAGTGAAAGTCGATGACAACCCCCTTCTTGCACAAATACCAAATTGCTTAAGAAATTCAGCATGAAGACGTCTTGCGTCAGACTACCAAGCCTCCTATCAATATCTTCTCCCATGTTGGCTACATCAACACTTCCAACAGCAGAGCCTTGGTGAGTTCGACTTCCGTCTCGGCATCGATGTCGCTTAGCAACAATTGGATGATTGCGTCGACAAATTAGGCCGGACAAGTTGCTCGAACTGAAACGATCTGATTCAACAGGTAGAGCAGGCGTTGCCTGACACGTCCGTTAATGTGACTGACCACGATATGTTGTTCTCGAAAAATGTGAACCTTAGGCCTGGAGAGCAGTATGCGATTGACGCCATTCAACAACAGTTGTTGTCGGCAATTCTTGGGTTTGGGGTGGCGACTTCGGCGTCGGGACTCACTCCATCTCTGTCTATGGCCCAGTCGCAGCAGCAACAAGAACAATAAGTACTATCTTAGCGGTGTTCTGCGATTTGGGGATTCATGTATGTGCTTAAATTGTCATCCCAGATTAGCCTGTGCAGACTGCACATACATTAAGCCCTATTAAAGTGTCATCCCATATTAGTCTGTGCAGACTGCACATACATTAAGTCCTATTAAAGTGTCATCTCAGATTAGCCTGTGCAGACTGCACATACATTTAGTCCTATTAAAGTGTCATCCCTGATTAGCCTGTGCAGACTGCACATACATTAAGTCCTATTAAAGTGTCATCTCAGATTAGCCTGTGCAGACTGCACATGCATTTAGTCCTATTAAAGTGTCATCCCAGATTAGCCTGTGCAGACTGCACATACATTTAGTCCTATTAAAGTGTCATCTCAGATTAGCCTGTGCAGACTGCACATACATTAAGTCCTATTAAAGTGTCATCCCAGATTAGCCTGTGCAGACTGCACATACATTAAGCCCTATTAAAGTGTCATCTCAGATTAGCCTGTGCAGACTGCACATACATTAAGTCCTATCAAAGTGTCATCCCAGATTAGCCTATGCAGACTGCACATACATAAAGTCCTATTAAAGTGTCATCCCAGATTAGCCTATGCAGACTGCATATACATTAAGTCCTATTAAAGTGTCATCCCTGATTAGCCTGTGCAGACTGCACATGCATTAAGCCCTATTAAAGTGTCATCTCAGATAAGCCTGTGCAGACTGCACATACATTAAGCCCTATTAAAGTGTCATCCCAGATTAGCCTGTGCAGACTGCACATACATTAAGCCGTATTAAAGTGTCATCCCATATTAGCCTGTGCAGACTGCACATACATTAAGTCCTATTAAAGTGTCATCCCAGATTAGCCTGTGCAGACTGCACATACATTTAGTCCTATTAAAGTGTCATCCCTGATTAGCCTGTGCAGACTGCACATGCATTAAGCCCTATTAAAGTGTCATCTCAGATTAGCCTGTGCAGACTGCACATACATTAAGCCCTATTAAAGTGTCATCCCAGATTAGCCTGTGCAGACTGCACATACATTAAGCCATATTAAAGTGTCATCCCATATTAGCCTGTGCAGACTGCACATACATAAAAACCTATAAAAGTGTCATCTCAGATTATCCTGTGCAGACTGCACATACATTAAGTCCTATTAAAGTGTCATATCAGATTAGCCTGTGCAGACTGCACATACATAAAGTCCTATTAAAGTGTCATATCAGATTAGCCTGTGCAGACTGCACATACATTAAGTCATATTAAAGTGTCATCTCAGATTAGCCTGTGCAGACTGCACATACATAAAGTCCTATAAAAGTGTCATCCCAGATTAGCCTGTGCAGACTGCACATTCATTTAGCCCTATTTTCCCAGAATGAGGCTCATATACTACACTTAACATCAGTATTTTATGTGCCTGAAAAGTTCCTAGCATCAAATGGGAATAATGTACTTTTACATTGATCACACTTAGTAAATACAATGCAAATAGCACTTGATATGATATCAATTTTAATCATAGAAGGTCAGGGCATTAAGTTTTGTATATTTTCGACCGACATTCAGCCCCTGAACCAAAAGTTAATCCTTGCATACAAATCTGCTTTAATATAATTTTTAAATTATATTTAATTTTAGTAAAATAATTACGTAAAAGCCTTCAGCTCATTTTAAAATTATTTTCTTCATGTATTTTCAATATTTATTTAAATTCTTGGATTTTGTTTTAATAGCCTGTTCCTACAGGAACCCATGCAATCATAGATCGGTACCTAGCTGAACAACAGGCTGTCTGGTCAGCTGGGCCCAGACGCCCAGTGACACTTCCTGGCCCAGGACCTTGGGGCAAATGCTCAACTAGTCCTACCTGCAGGGTGGAGCCACTCTGAACCTGGGGCTCCAAACTTTCTTGGCCAGCGGCCAAGATTACCTTGTCAATAAGGTAGGTTGGTAATGTACATGTAATTAACCATTTATAATGTGCAGTGATTAACTCCAAATTTTAATTTAAACAGTTTGTGTTAAATATTGATAAAACTCTATCCTGGCTGCTAACTTAAACAAATCATTTATGTAAGTGTTAAATATTTATAATAGCCGCCATTTGTATTGCCTTGAAAGGGCTCAGTTGGGGGGGCGTACACATGTGTCCTTGTTTGTAATTCTCCCCGTCCTTACTTTCATCCTTATGTCCGACCCACCTTATAGTGTTGCATGTAATTTAATAAATATTGGTTCCTGAGGGACACAAAATGTTTATATCAAGTGTACAATATATAGAAGGCTATGTTTGTATCAAGTGTTTAATGTATATCCCATTTGTATCAAGATCCTTCAAACATAATTTATTTCTTAAATATTTGTTTACTCAAACAACATTGATTGACTTCTTATATATCTGATGCCATTTCAGAATGCATTAAATAATTTTGTTTACAGGGACACATTCCTGGGATGCCCTAAGGTCTTTCTATCTGTTCACAGAGGTCTTATACTCATAAGTTCAAGCCCAATGAGCGATGTTCACATTATCAAACTCTGCATCTCAATAGTTAAGTCACCTTGCCGTTGCAAATGTGTTCACTGTGACAAAGCATTCAGGAGACCCAGTCGTAATAGCCTAAACCGTTTGATGCAATTAAGCTTTCACAAATACCCAATAGGTAAAACCCAAAACAAACTGGGGTTTCTGCTCTTCAATTAATTGACCAGTTTATCTAATCTAAGTTTAGAGTTCAGCCACAAACTACTGTATCTAATATAGAAATGTGAAGAAAATGCAAAACTTGCAAGCTAAACCCTCAAATTTGCATTTTAAATTTAACATCTTTAGTTACATTAAAACTCAAAACCACAACAACAATAACATGAAACAATTTATGAGCAGGTACCAACATATTTGACTCTTTAAATCTTGACAAAATCAGGTTCCATATTAACTGTATGTATGGTTTTTAAACTAACATTGAATTACGAAGAGGGATCAGTGATGTTCGTAGCTTTTAGTTTAGGGGGGGGTATATAGGAGTGAACTTGTCTGTCGGTCTGTCTGTCTGTCTGTCGGTCGGTCCGTATTAAGTGTTTAAATATGGGTCATGCTGGGTCAAAACATAGGTCGCGGTGCCACTTAGTGCGTTTTAAACATTCAGCATGTTGTCAGCTCTTTAATTCAAGTAATTTTCATCCAATCTTCACCAAACTTAGGTTGACGTTTTATCTAGATGATCTCTAGACCTAGTTTGAACATGGGCCATGCCGGGCCAAAACCTAGGTCACGGGGTCACTTAGTGCATTTAATGCATTGAGCATGGTGTCTGCTCTCTGTCTCTTATTGACGAAGTTTACTTCCGATCTTCATCAAACTTGGTCAGAAGTTTAATATAGATGATATCTAGGCCATGATTGAACACTGGCCATTCTGGGGAAAACAAACTAGGTCAAGGGGTCACTTAATGCGTTTTACACATTCAGTATGGTGTCCGCTCTCTTTTTCAAGTACTTATCATCCCCTTCTCAACAAACTTGGTCGAAAACTTAATCTAGATGACCTTTAGGCCATGTTCAAACATGGGCCATTCCGGGCCATAAACTAGGTCAAGGGGTCACGGGTGCGTTTTACACATTTAGCAAGGTTTTCCCTATTTCAAGTACCTTTCATCACCTCTTCATGTGGGGGTATTCGTCACGTCTGTGACAAAGCTCTAGTTTGTTTGTTATTAAGTTAATGAATGGCTTTTTGAGAGAGTATCAAGTGTGTTGCCAGGGTAATGAAATGCTTATAAAGTCTTAAAAAATGTTGTCTTAATTTATACATGACATACTTAATTGCAGAAACCCGGATAGCAAGGCGTTGAGTTTGTTCTTGAAGCATTTGCACCAGAAGCAGTCATCATCTTGATATTCTGGAATCTCCATGGTGAAGGACGACCTCAGTCTGTGAACAAAATGCAGAGCTAACCTCAGGTGAGTGTTCAAGTCATGTGCATGTTTTTTTTACGCCCCCAAGTTCATAGATGTGTGGGTGAATGTAGATTTACCTTTGTCCCTCCATACGTGCATCCTGCTGTTGGATTTTTATGCATAGTCTTAACTCGAAAAGTATTGTTTCTAGTGTGATTAAACTTAACATATTTTCCAAACCATACTGTGAACTTGCCTACTTGTGTATTTTGATTTCGTTTTCTTTGACATATGTGGAATTTTGAGACAAAAGCAAAATGTAGGTGAATGGTGGCAAACCCTTTCACTACTTCAAAACAAAACGTTTGATTCCGACGGCAAAATGTATATTCATCAAATCACAATCCAAATGGTTTGGTAATAAAAAGAATACACTTTAATTTAATCACTTATTATTAATTATTATTTTATGAGTAGTCTCAGGACCATTATTTTCTCGATGGATTCAAATCAGATTAGTTGTATCATTCTGAAATACCAAGTGCTCCGCGTGTTCTTTTTTTCCATCGGTATCAAAGATAAAATGAAAAACTGACATTTACAGTAACAAGTCTTTTTTTCAGATGCCTTTTGACGAAATCAAACCATCCGATCACAAACACAGACTGTTGCAGCAGTTGTTACCATATTGACCGCAGTCAAACCTAAGAAGCTCAGAGATAAATACTGATTTAGTTCTGCTAGTCTCTGCATACGGCCTGGTTTGGTCAGCACTTACTCTGACTCTTTGAATATTATGACGGATGGAAATGAATGACCTTGTTCAGATCGAAATGGCAGAATGACACATCACAACAATTCAAGTGGAAAGCCAGAAAGTCATGTCAACAGCCACATTTTGTATGTCACCAGCCAAGTTGTATTCAAAGACAAACAATAGTTTATGCTCTATTGTGTATGTGACCAGCCAAGTTGTATTCAACGAAAAACAATAGTTTACGTTTTATTTTTTATGTGACCTACCAAGTTGTTTGTATAGGTCCCTGGTTTAGCAAAGCATTTAAAGTATTTTTAAAAGCACACATATTGCATGTCAATTCAATGTCTTTGCCTGTATTATGAAACTTTCACTACAGATGTTGATCCTCATGATGGTAAATAAATGGGAAATACAATGTTATCAAAGATTTGTTAAGATTGCCAAAGCTGTTTAAATGATGCTGGTAACTTGAACAAGATTGAAAAAAACATTGGAGTGTTTTCATGTTATAAGATATGTTTCAGTTGTCTGTTTTTAACCCGTTAATATAGATTAGCTAATGAAAAGTATTTGTTCAGAAAGGTGTAAAATGTTTACGCTTCAGATTTTTGTCAATCAACCTTATGAAAACAATACTAGTCAATTGGCTCATTCGGGTCGGTATTTTATCATGAATCTTTTTTAGTAGCATACTATGTACATGTATTTCATGGGAATATAAATTAATTCTGGGCAAAATTATTTAATCTACCTGAAATAATCGATTCTGTATTTACTACTAGTACTTTGTTGATTTCAATGGATAGTGTTTGTTAAATGAATAGAGTATGACTCTTGTTGAAAAGCTTTAAATGAAACTGTGAATTAAAAAATAAATATTAAATTTGTTTTACAGTTTTATGAAAAATGGCAAAATATTGTTAAGTTGTGTTGTTTTATCATATACTAACATGGTCATAAGTGTTAAAATTTGTTTTCGGACATAATAGTTTATTATGCTTTATATTTGTATATGTACATAACGACGACAAGATTGTATCCTCTTTAATCAGTGAGCAACTTAATCAAGATATCTTGATCACTGTATCAAGTGTATATTTTGCCATTTATACATAGAGCAACTGTAAAACAATTGTATTTTAAATGTAATGTATCCATGTATTGTTGCCATTTTTATTAGATAAACTCACTGTTAACATTAATTTGTACAAACTATTGTTATAAAAAATATTTCTTGTTTCAATGCTAAAATATGTATTAAACTGTTAAAATAATGCACAGTAACAACTTCTGAAGAGAAAAATATACTTAAGGCAATAGAAACACATTGTTATATGAAATGCTTTTTATTAAGAACACCTACTTAAAATTTGTTTAATTTTGTTTAACATTATCTGAAGAAAAAATAGTACCTTGTAATTTGAAATCAGTCAATGAAAAAAAAGGGAGTGTTGCCATATGCTAACAATAGTCAAGAAATGCAAATGCCTTTATGGGTAATACAACAGAGCAATACAATTTGCTTAAACTAGAGCACCACATAAAGGGTGCCATGCTCGGCTACGGGTGCAGTTTTGAATAAATGAAAGCTTGACATAATTTATTTGAGAGGTCACAGTGACTTGACCATTGACCTAGTGACCCCAAAGTGGGTGTGGTGTGTAGAACTCATCAATGTGAATCTACATATGAAGTTTGAAAGTTGTAGTTGGAAGCACTTTGATTTTAGAGCCAATGTTAAGGTTTAAGCACGACGCGGACGGCGGACGACACAACGAACTGGCTATGACATTACCTCGGGTTTTCTCCGAAAATACCCAGCTAAAAATAAAAACAAAGATGTCTGTTTTGCAATTTTTTTTAACACTTATGAATGTGCTTATATTAAACGTGAACAGTATTGACATATTGCTTATGATAAAGTTTGACATTTTATTAGTTTTGTAACAGCGTGTTTGACCTTTCAAATTGACCCTCCCACAATCCCTTATTCGCTTTCAGTGGGGCCAGTTTCTGTACATCTTCCACTACAAGTTCAGCAAATGTTTTATGACCAGATTTCCTCATATTTGGGAATGTTTATATTTAACTTTTATTGAATGCATGAAACATGTTTGTTCTGTTTTTGAATAGCTGAAAATAGCTTGATGTTTGTAAATTGTGTGACATGTTAGATCAAATTGATATATAGAAAAAAACACATTTTGCATTAACTTGTATTGGTAGCTAAACAACACATGTTTCCAAATACAAATTTATGTATTTGGTATAAATATAATTGTGCTATATTTGTCATCTCGGATGAAATGCAATTTTAATTATAATGTGTTTATATGTTCGTGTACTCCAAATAATCATTTTAAATAAGTAAATATAGGGTAATAATGTCTATGGAAAGTACCTCATATGGATCAGGGTCTTTCTAAATTATTGCATGATTGTTAATGCCTATGTCTGATTGTGTAAATATCTTCAAAGATACTTGTTAAGAGGATTTTAATATTAAAAGATAAACTAGCATCTTAACTATAACCGGGCATCTTTTGCATTAATTATAACGTGTTTATATTGTTTGGCTTACCAAGTTTAATATTGTCTATATTCGTGCGTAATTTTATTGTGGTTGTTTTGTTAAGACAAAGCGCATATCACTAATGCTGTTGTTTTTGTTTTATGATATATGTAAATAATTAAACATGTTTATTTTGGTGATATGTATTTCCCAATCTAAGTGTAATGTTGCATTCTCAATAAAGTACATTGTTATACACGTGGAATAGTATTGCTAAGTGACAATTTGTTGTCTTTACAAATAAAAACCGCAAGGATTGTCGTATCAATTTTATAGCTTTCCCCTATTGAAATGGTGTAAAAACGTGACCGTGAGCTCATTTTGTTTAATGTTAAATGGCAATATATATATATATATATATATATATATATATATATATATATATATATATATATATATATATATAGAAAGAAATTGTTCAAACAGTGTAAAAAATGTGTATCTTATACCCTAGCGCTTTCGACTACACGTCTTCTTCAGGGGTGTATACAGATATGAGTTAACGATTCCCCAGTGCGAATGCACAATAGAGATTAACTTATTGGCTTTCAGTCTTGTTTTTTTTTAGTTATGTGTCGTTTTATTTTGCATGCCCCCCTTCGAAGAAGAGGGGGTATATTGCTTTGCTCATGTCGGTCGGTTGGTCTGTCGTTCCGTCCACCAGGTGGTTGTCAGATGATAACTCAAGAACGCTTGGGCGATCATGAAACTTCATAGGTACATTGATCATGACTCGCAGATGACCCCTATTGATTATGAGGTCACTAGGTCAAAGGCCAAGGTCACGGTGACCCGAAATAGTAAAATAGTTTCCAGATGATAACTCAGAACGCTTATGCCTAGGATCATGAAACTTGATAGGTAGATTGATCATGACTCGCAGATGACCCCTATTGATTTTCAGGTCACAAGGTCAAAGGTCAAGGTCACGGTGACCCGAAATAGAAAAAAAGGTTTCTGGATGGTAACTCAAGAACGCTTAGGCGTAGGATCATGAAACTTGATAGGTAGATTGATCATGACTTGCAGATGACCCCTATTGATTTTCAGGTCACTAGGTCAAAGGTCAAGGTCACGGTGACCCGAAATAGTAAAATGGTTTCCGGATAACTCAAGAACGCTTAGGCCTAGGATCATGAAACTTCATAGGTACATTGATCATGACTCGCAGATAACCCCTATTGATTTTCAGGTCACTAGGTCAAAGGTCAAGGTCACGGTGACCCGAAATAGTAAAATGGTTTCAGGATGATAACTCAAGAACGCTTATGGCTAGGATCATGAAACTTCATAGGTACATTAATCATGACTGGCAGATAACCCCTATTGATTTTGAGGTCACTAGGTCAAAGGTCAAGGTCACGGTGACCCGAAATAGTAAAATGGTTTCCCGATGATAACTCAAGAACGCTTATGGCTAGGATCATGAAACTTCATAGGTACATTGATCATGACTCGAAGATGACCCCTATTGATTTTCAGGTCACTAGGTCAAAGGTCAAGGTCACTGTGACAAAAAACATATTCACACAATGGCTGTCACTACAACTGAGAGCCCGTATGGGGGGCATGCATGTTTTACAAACAGCCCTTGTTTATTTATATATTTATGCATATTTAAATTGTGTTATAGACTGACGCCCGTAATATAAATTATATCGATGTTATAATGAAAAATATTATAATTTGCAGTGAACGTTTTGCATTCAGTATTGTGTCATATTTATTCTTCGTTTTATGATTATGTACATACACTTATTAAAATTGTGTGTTATAAAATGGCGCTTACAATGTTTATTATATCGATTTAACATTTAAATGATTAAAATGGAAGTTAGAATTTAGCGTTAAGTTGTTTTATTTTTTATGTCGTTTTTATTTATTCCATGGGGCTGAAGAGTATTGAGTCGCCTTATATATATATATATATATATATACATATATATATATATATATATATATATATATATATATATATATACATATATATATATATATATATATATATATATATATATATATATATATATATATATATACATACACAAACATATATATAAATATTTAATATAATATAATGGTCGTCGGACCATTGTGTTTTTGCTTCTATACAAAACAAAATGATATTGTCAAACGAGTGGCCAGATTTGCTGAAGTGTGCTTGTTCAATGCCAGTTTTGTTTCGCAACATATTTTTTTTTACATATACTGCATGTCATCAGGTATGGGGCATTTGCAGTTTTACAGTTGTGGTTACCTTTAATGGACGAAATGGCACCAGATGTGGCTTTGAATGTATTTGATGGGCGCATCATGTTGCATATTTGGCAACGCATGGTTTTGATTCACCTAGAACAGCTTCTTTGGAAGTTGGTGTACTTTTGGCACTTACCAGTATGGGTCTTCTTTATGCCAAAATGGGCTTTTTCAGAAAATATACGTTTAAGCTTGCTTGATTTTTCGATTGTGGTCCAGTGGCGGTCAATGATGTCTTCTATTTTAGGTAGCCCTGGATGGTAAGTGACCTCAAACGGTATACGAGTGTTTGGCGTTTTGCTTTTGTATTTTGTATTTTATATATATATATATATATATATATATATATATATATATATATAAAGCCGAGCTCTAGGGAAAAGTGGTTTATGCACGTGCATAAAGCGTCGTCCAAGATTAGCCAGTGCAGTCTGCATGGGCTAATCAGGGACGACACTTTCCGCCGAAACAGGATTTTTGCTAAGAAGATACTTTATTTTAACAAAAAATATAAAAGCGGAAAGTTTCATCCATGATTAGCCTGTGCGGACTACACAGGCTATCTGGAACGACATTTTATTGACATCCATTAAACCCCTTTTCATAGAGCAAGGCCCATAAATATTTTAAGATATGGGTAACAAACAAACAAGTACTTCTTTGACGGTAACAGGAAAACGAACACCGTTGACGTTATGTTGTTCATTGATTAAAGAGATTTTTTTATGTCATACCATTGTCCTCTTATTGTATAAACTTTACAAAATACGCGATTGTTGGGCTCAATTATAAATCAAAACACAATGCGTATTCGATCCCGATCTGTCGGCTGCTAACATTCTCTCAGGTGCGCACGTGCAGAAAATGGACGACAATCAGTCTCACACACTTTTTTTACTTCAAATACTTCCGGTCCGCTATAAACATCTAGAGGGACGCGTGGTTTGTGTGTTTTCAAACAGGCGCTTAATTAGCGTGAATAAAGCGCCTCTAATGCAGTGACCAGAGCGACGCGCATAATTTGAAATCCAGATTTGCAAGGCTTAATCGATTCCAAAATAAACAAACACGCGGACAGACAAAACATGGAACGCCATTGATAGTCTGTTTACGCGTGCCTCGTACATATGGCTTTCAAATGGAGGAATTTAAATATGAAAATAATTCAGCAGAGATCTTTGAAAACGGGGCTTTATGCATGTGTGTAAAGTGTCGTCCCAGATAAGCCTGTGCAGTCCACCCAGGATAACAAGGACGATACTTTCCGCATTTATTGCATTTTACATTTCAACGAAGACTACTTCACGAAATCTAATCAAGGCGTAAAGTGTCGTCCCTGATAAGCCTGTGCAGTCAGCACATGCAACGACATTCTCCTCATTAACGAAAGTTTTCGTTTACAGGAAGTATCTTTTTCAGCGAAAATCCAGTTCTGGCTAAAAGTGGCGTAAAGTAATAACTTAACGGACCTAAAGGCTAATCGGGAGGAAACTTTACACACATGCATTAGGCCCCGTTTTCCAAGTGCTCGGCTCAAGTGTTTTGTACCTCTTGCCGACGTCAAATCTTGCAGCGGTTATTCCTGAAGTATGCTTTAAAGTATACAAGTTATTTCTGTGTTGTTATGACTTTGATTTAGAAGATGAATACCATTTTAATATGTATATGCCACTGAGTTAAGACAAACTTATATAAGCCGTTCATTTTGTATAAACCCATCTGTATATAAATTCCTGTGACAAATCAATAATTTATAATGTTTGTAGATTTATTAAAGAAGCTTTTGTTAAAAGAAATACTATACTTAATAATACTGTTCATTTAACTTAAGTACCGCCTTGATAGAACCTAGGTGTTCTTACCATCGATTGTATTTATTGGTATTTTTATTTTCAGTAATGTTATCTTGTTATGCCTTGTTTCGAGACAGAGAATAGAATGTGTATTTAAGCATGAAGACATTGTACAATTGTATAAATCTGAATAAACTATCTTTCTGTCTATCTGTCTGTCTGCTTTCTTCAAGCCTCAATTCCTATTGGAATTTAAGGGTTTAGATGGAAATATGTTGCTTTGCTTAATTGTTTGCAACACTCTTTTAGTGCACAAACGTGTGTTAACGTTGTTGTTGTTGTCTTTTACAGCAAACAAACTCACCTTCAAGGCATCAGAGAAACGTAAAGTGCACTGGTAATCTTAAATTCTACTGCTGTAGTGAGAATTCGGCATTCGCTTTGTCATGATCAAGAGAAGCACCAAATCAAGGAGTTATCATTATTTAGTCTCGTTGTATAAAGATATATAATTGTGTAAATTATATAACCTTACAGCTATAGACCTTTTTGCACAATAAGCAAAAACTGATTAGGGCGCGAAATAACGTTACTCGCAGAATTCCAGAACGAGGCTGAACGTGTATCCATTCATAATAGGGAACTAAATAAGTTTGATAAATTTCGTTTTCTGCAACTGTTTTATACCTCGATAGCATTGTCTAACATTTTATATTAACTTTGTTTGATGTCCCTATCTTGTCGTTGGTATTGTTAAAGTGTAAAACACAAAATTGTTGAAAACTAACCATTTTCGTTGTATGTTAAAATACGTCCTTTAAAGTTAGGAAGGTTGTTCGTGGTAAACAATATTATCATGTTCATATATTTTCATGACGACAAAGTGAATAAAAATATTTCACACCATATGATGAGGGGATGAACATATCCCCCACGGAGGACTGTCGCCGTTTATTAAGTGAATTCGCGCAACAGACTGACCAGAGAGTACGCCAAGCCGCCAGAGGGCATTGGACCCGCATATAAAATATGAACGTATCAAATATGTGTGAAAATCCCATTAGCCCGTCACCGCGGTCCCCATATGAGATATGTCCTCTACGCCATGCCAATATTTACCGTTGTGATAAACATCTTTAGACGTAAATACGTCGATATTTTGTTCATAAACCCGCCGTTTATGTAAACCTACATAAACATGACATGTTAAATAAAATCTGCGACACATGCATATATAGCTTTGGCAATGGTGACCTTAACAAAACCGCATATCGCATACATTACTTCGTCTTTAGATAAGTTACTTTTGCAATAAACATATGCAATGTTTTATTTAACAAAATCTCACAAATAACAATAAACGACCGCATGTTGGTAAAAAATGTAAACGATATGTGTTTGTCTCATGTTCACACACATATCATTGCTGACTGGAATATTGGGTTTAGGAGTATGTGGTTTTAACTAGTTCATTGCAGTCTTTATTTCAAATTGCAGTTATATTGTAGCGTTTGATGACTTAATGATTTGTTCTGTATGAGTTTGAATTTAACCGTTAACTATACAGTTATATAAAACGCTTTCAATGAAGATAGTCGTAACAGTTTTTAACTATTAAAATTACAAACTTTGTCTGAAATAAAAATCGGGGCTTTTGCTTCGGCATAGTTATTATGAGGAGCGACATGCGAAAATGGGTCTTAACCGTATGCGGCCAGTTTAGCTCAAGACCCGCCTGCGCATCCGAGCAGTCTGGTAAGGAGCTACCTTATCCGCTTACTAGGCCACGAAACCTCTCGGGGATTTAAAGGGACCTTTTCACGTTTTGGTTAATTGAACAAAATTGAAAAAAATGTTTGAGATTCGATTTTTGTTGTTGTAGTGATGATATGTGTGAGGAAACAGTAATTCTGAACATTTAACATGCTCTAAATTATCCATTATATGCATTCTTTGAAAATTTTAAAACCTGAAAATTATAAAGCGTTGCAACGCGAAACGATTGAATAATTTGAAGAGTTCATGTTGTTGTCGTTATATTTTGTGACACTACGAGGATTGTTTATACAAAGTATTAAATCAGCACCCATGGTATGAGCACGGATGGCCGAGTGGTCTAAGCGTTAGACTTTTACTCCAGGGATCAGTGAATCGAGCCCAGTTATGCGTTACTTGTGTTTTTTTTCTGTAATTTTATTCTTGTTTTTTTTACAAGAGCTTTTTTCGATCCAATTTTTTACATTTATCAAAAATAAAGCATTTAATGACAGACTTCAATACATGCCAAAATATGTGAACATGTCCCTTTAAGGCACTTGATAACACGGCGCGAATGCTCAGACTGGTCTTGGGTTACGCTTGGCGCATATCACACAATGCACAGTTTCGGATGACTCGGCACCAATCATGAATGATGCACATAATTTGGCCATTTAGTACGTTATTGCAAGCAAAACACAATTTTGTATAACTTCATTGTCGGATTTCGAAGTTTTCTACGATGCTATCGTTCGCAACCAGGTAGCATCACTGTTTTTTCGTGCACTTTTATTTTGTGAAACTATATCTTCTGCGATGCAGGAGGTGTCTTTATACAAACTTTATCTTAGTATTCACTATTTAGCAGCCATATCATACTAACGCATCAAATACCATCGTAATATCTTTTTAAACATCTGGATTTAGGCATTGTCATAGCTAAAAAAGGATACAAACTGAAGTAAATAGTATTGCCCCGGTATAGCGACGTGTCATACATATCAAGCGACGAATCTTGTGTATCTAATAAGCATTTAGGTGTCATATACATAAACAAAATCATGAAAGGTGCGAGGGTCTCATTATGAAAATAATTATCATAATTCTTGCGGCCACTTGAATGCATCAGAACTCAAGAGGAAGTCAGCAACACAACGCTACGCGATCGCTCGACTGATGCGATCGTATTTGCAAATTTTTAATCATACCCTATGTCTCTTTTATTCTACTGTTTTTCTCATATAGCATATTGGCAATTTGAACTTTCATGGCAGCAACTGAGCGAACATTCTCTGATCTCTGACATAAGCATTAATTTTATGAAAAAAAAGTCAAATTACACTGAAAAAACCATGAACAATTAAACTTGCCTGTTATTAAAATAAAACGTGAAGCAAAAAGCTATGGGACATCAATCCAGCGACCTTTCGTGAATGATAGATATGCGTGATTACAAGCGCTCGAGTGAAGATTCAGTTTTCACGCGCATAGGTAGGTAATTAAAAGTTGCAAATGTGATTCTAAAGTTCAAAACGTGTTACAGAAGTGAAAATGTTTAGCTAAAAAGCAAATGTGTCACTAATTGTGTTTACATTATTTAAAGTGGAAATGTTTGACACACAGAACACTTAAGTATTAAGCCTATAAAGGTATCCGGAACAACGGCAGCCGGACAATCGGCTCAATGCGCTTTTTTGCATTACCCAACGATCGGCACCTCATAAGTTTGCGGACCATACAAATGTGCAATATAATCGGGTGCCATTGTCCTGTCCGACCCATTTGCGGGGTGCCGAATGTCCGGGAATGACAAAAAAACGGGTCTCCCACTGGTCATGTTTAATATGCCATAAGTTCAATTAAGCCTGTCTCTGATGAAACGGGCTTTAATGCATGTGCGTAAAGTGCCGTCACAGAATAACTAGTGCAGTCCGTGCTGGCTAATCAGGGACGACACTTTCCGCTCTGATGGAATTTTTCGGCGTAAGCTGTATTAAGCCAGCTTTTCACCCTGACTTGACCTTTGTAAGTGTCCAATAATATTCAAATAAAATTCCCCGCGGCTAGGTACGAATGAATACACTTCATTTATTCCATTGGCTGATTTGAGTATAACACAAGAACATTGGAAACATATCCGCGTCTTTGTAACACTGTTTTACTGCATGAAACAATTTTATCTCTAATGAAAAGGCTCAATAGATAGAACAGTTTTACAATCAATTTTCGACATAAATACAGTTTGTGCGTTCACCTTTTATTTTCAGAGAATTACCAGCGCAAAAGCGTTTATACTAAAGGCTATATTCTTATATTTAGTACTTACTTGCATTGCATTTCAACCCGCGAGGTTTCGGGTCAATTCGCGGCCAGTGTGTGAAAGTCAGAGTTTATATACAGTTCATCACCGGAGTTCGCAGAAGGGGTTGCGATTTTTTCATTGAAGGAAAAAATTGGAATCTATGCTATTTTTGTCTGATGGAGTAAATAGTTCGTTTAGTCGCTTTGTCGATATATCAATATTTTAGGCACAGCTGTTGCCTTGGTCGTGTACAGTTGGCGTAAACAAGCCGTCGTTTCAGCAGCAGAATTGTTACCTAACTTTAATGCATCGCATTCCAATCCGCAAGATATCGAGGTCAGTTTGCGGTCAGTTGCAGAAATCTTTATATAAACGCCGTCTCGTAAACTTTGTGCACTTGAAGTCTGTTTTGATCAGAAAGATACTAAATAAAGATATTCGGCGATATTATTGTGGTATGTCAATCATCGATTTTTAATATGTTTTCAACATTTGCATGATAAGGACCAATTTTGATAAAATTAATTAGAAATATTTATCCATTTAGACCAGTTTATTAAGCATGAGCACAATAATTCACTATACTATAATTATGCAATTAAATAAAATTCGAGTATTGCCGGCTGACCTATATGCACTCGTTTATTTTCATGTTTCTTGTGTTTTTCTATTCTGTAAATATAGATATCTGAGTAATAATATCACATAAAGCAAAATAAGCCACGAAATCTGGCGCAACACCCCGTAATTGAATTGCTTGTGATGTAGCTAAGAACTGCGCAGAAAAAAGGCATCCGCTACTTTTTATCTCATACAGATAACTTTTGATCGTTCATAAACGTCGACCACAATCAACGCCGTATATCTTTTAAAAATATATTTCTTGTTTAGTTTAAAGGAAGTATCTAATGAGCGAAAATC